>NC_071286.1:26078117-26081414 GCF_943735745.2 Anopheles bellator
TTCTGGATGCGCTTCCGGATGCGGTCCTTCTCGCGCAGCCGGCTCTCCGCCATCAGCTCCTCGTTCAGCGAGCTCTGCTTGCGCAGGAGCTGGGCGCGGGACTCGTTGCGCAGCAACGCGTGCTCCCGGTAGCCGGCCTGGGACGCTTCGGAAAACTTATAGTCTACGTCGTCGCACAGCGACTGTTTCTGTTTCACTAGCTTCGGCCGGCGGGACACTGGCGGCTCAGTGGCGGGGGCCGCCTTCGACTCAGGCATTTGCGCACCTAAACTTGGTACACTTGAACGTGATCTAACTATGGTTTTGGCTGGTGGATTTAGTATACTACCTAGGCTCCGGCTCTTGAGGCCAGCGGACAGTGGCGGCTCCGGCAGGTCGTCGAAGTCCTCCAGCCGCCGGAGCTCGATCGGCAGGTCGCGGGCGTCCTCGTAGTCCAGGCTGCTGTCGTGCTTGGTTTCCCGCGAGCTCCACGACTCCATGAACCACGGGCTTCGCTTGCTGCCGGCCAGCTTCTGCAAACGGACCGGACCGGAAGAGTCGTTGGATGAGTGTACCATGGCATCTTCACCCGTCCCGACCCAACGTACCTGTATCGCGCGACGCACGAAGCTGTAGCACGTTTCGCCGGGCGACGAGGACGACAGGCTGGAGCTATCGCCGTCGCCGGCCGACCGGCTCGAGTTCGTCGAGTCCTCCGTGTACGCGTGGTACGGCGGCAGAAAGTCGTCGTCGTCCTCCTCGTCCGAGACGCCGGCCGCCCTCGAGCGGGGCGGCTGCCACGGGACCAGCACGTCCTGCGACTCGAACCGCCGGTGCCGCTGCTCCAGCGCCCACACCGTGATGATGACGCGGCCCCCTATCCGCAGGATGCGCGCCAGCTCGCGGATCGCGCCGACGCGCCGCTCGGCCGTGGCAAAGTGGTGGACCACCGCCAGCGACAGGACCGCGTCGAACGACTCGTCCCGGAACGGCAGGTCCAGATTATCACATATAGCTACCTGAAGAAGCGGACACGAGAGCGGAGCGTAAGGAAGCGTGTGGAAGGACTGTGTGTGGCCAGCGTGACACACTTACTTCGCCATCCTTGCCGTGGGCCACCTGCGTCAGCCGGTAGCACCGGTCGACGCCGATCGTGTAGATCAGCGGGTTCAGCCCGGACAGGTAGCGGCCATTGCCGCAGCCCACGTCGCAGACCAGCGAGCCGGGCTCGAGCCCGGTCAGGAACTGGGCCACCCTCGGGCGGATCTGCCCGTTCGGCTCCTCGCAGTTCTCGTAGACATCGTGCACGTACGCCCGCTCCAGCGCCGCCGACCGGCCGCTCACATCCGTCCGGCTGCCGCTACGGTCCGTCATCGAGCGGGTTTCTGTCGTTTCCTCTGCTGTCGGGCGGGAAAGAGTGGAACCCGGAGAATTAGTCCATGGACGAACGGCTTCACGAAAGTATTTCGGTTGAAACTCGCGAACCCGTGTTTGGCGTGACTGGCAGGCAAGACCCAGGCTCCAGGATCCATGTCTAAGCTCTTCTCACTTCTCCGTAGCGAAAATGGCCTCGAAAAAGTGATTGGCGGTCACCCGAAAACAGGTCACACGGTCAGCCGGAACTGAACTACGGTGACTGACTTCCGGGGGGGAAAACAGACGTCAGGTACGTCATTTGTGTAAATGAAATTACTTAAGCCAACAAGTCTGATCCGGGAGTGTGTCCCCGTCGACGGGGAGAAACTGCAAGTTGAAGCCTCCCCGGCCCAAGCCAACGACATAAATAATCAGCAGGAATTTAATTTGGAATAATTTCATCACTCCGCACGGCTTCCGTGCGGACGGAGACGGTGACGGAGCGAAGCGATTTCATCATTTCACCAAAATGGAATTCATTCACGGAACCGGCACGAACCCCCCCGGGCAAACATCGTCTTCGATTGGCCCGGCTGCAGGTTGGCCGAAATGAGACGCAGCACGGCCGGCCAACGATTCCAGCTCCACTCCGGTGTGGATCCAATTTCCGTGGGCCCACCGTTTCTTCGACCAACGAGCGAGTACATCCCTCAAGAGCGACCCCTAGGCTGCGGGCGAGGGGCGTGGACCACACAACATGGCGTCCGCCGACAGAAAAATCCGTGAAATCCCTCGGCGCACGCTTCGACACCGGCCCCGGCATAGAAATCGTCCTTAAATCCCCCGAGCGGGCTGCAGCGGTGGAAATAGCTAGGGCCATTATCAGCATCTTATCTTCCTTCTCAACTCCCCGATACGGCCCCGGGCCGGATATCGTGTGCCGGAAGCACAGGAAATTCCCCTTCCAGTCCGTGGTCCGTGGTCCACCAGCAAGTTTTGGGTGGCAAAAGTTTCACGTCCCCGCTTTACGGAGAGCCGATCGCCCCACCGTGGTCGCCCCACGGGCTCCTAATGATGATCCCTCTCGGTTCGGAGGGACGCCCGGGAGGAATCTTTCAACAAAATGTCGCCACCAAATGGTGACACTTAATCCACCGCCAGACCGGCCCGGTATGGATCAAGTTCTTGGCCTGGCGTGCTGGGCGCGTTGTAAGTTGTTTTTTGAGGGAACGTTTATGAAAACGCCACCCGGTGGATTCGTCAGGTTCCGGGCCCCGCTGTTTGACTAATTGATTTTTTGTATCCCTCCAGATCGGCTGCAGATCTCCCGAGGGTCTTACGCAAGCCACCCCCGGCGGTCAGGCCGGGCTGCTGTCGAAACGCTCGTGTGGCTGGCCTCAGTGACGACCCCACGTAACCACGAGTTGACCTTGCCGTACCACCATCGAGTGGGAGGTTTTGATTAATGTCGGTCGGTTCCCAACAATCCGGCCGCCCGTCCGCGTTCTTGAACCCGTGGCCGTCAAGGCACCGGGGCTGGTGCAAGTGACTAAATCACGGTTCCCACCGCTCGAAGTCGCCGACGGTGCCGAGCCGACCGGTAGCAACCAATCATCGATAAGGATTTCGGGGCGAAGAGCGCCCCGGGAGCGGTCGGGATAGCACGAAGGGGTCGAGTCAGGTCGGGTCAGGTAAGACTGCATCGAGAAAGGGGTTTTATGCACGCTAACACGCCTCGCTTGCATGGCGCCTCGCTGCACGAACCACAAAGGACACCGTCGCGGCTGCCAGTACCGAGTCGCGCGGTGACTACCGGCCAACCGGAAGTGGGTCCCGGCCCCAGGGATATGGTCCACACTTTTTTTTTCTACCTTCTGCTTGCCTTCGAAAAGACTTTCCCGGGGGCTGTGGTCAAATTTAGGCACAATCTGGTGCATTTGGTCGATAAATTTTCCGAAACTC
>NC_071286.1:26081514-26198004 GCF_943735745.2 Anopheles bellator
ATTTAGGCACAATCTGGTGCATTTGGTCGATAAATTTTCCGAAACTCTACGCGCCGTTTTCAAGACACGGAACGGGGCGCGTGTTCCTTTCGGCCTCGCCTCCTGGCGTGTATGTGTGGTTGGCTGTGGTCTGGAGGCCAGCGCTATAATAAGAGTTCGCCGGTCGAAAGACGACGGAACGAATTTACCGCAACGACTGTGCACTGTACTGACTGCCGCGAAGCTCGGTCCTTGCGAAGTCCTTGCCGAGTGCAAAGTTGGCCTAGCACATAGAGGGATTGGGGGGGGTTTTGTAATTTTGCGGAAAGAACAATGTTTGCTGCAGTTTAATTAGCCCCACTCCCAGCGTTGCCGTTCCGGTGCCGGTGAACCTTCGGGAAGGAGCTTCGGGTTCGGAGCCCAGCAAACGGTGCCAGCTCAAAATAAATCGCACCAATTGGTGTTCGCAGGTTGGGAAACCAATCAATCAATCGTTTGGCTCGTTGGCCTGTGTCGTTGCAGCAGTTAGCTTCTACTTTCCGTTCCTCTGTCCTGGTGCAACCCATTCATGATCCATTTTCTCGGTCGTTTCCGAACAAGGGCTACCCAGGGAACCCAGTTCGGTGCGGTGCTCATTTGTTCTGTGTTCCGTTTCCGCCCAAGTTAGTTCGCAGGACTCACTACCCAAGGCAAGATCCGCCGCCTCCAAAGAGATCAATCCCCGGCGGCCGGCGGCAAGCGCAACACCACATTTTACCCTCCGACTACGTTAACGACTTGTTAATTGTATTCGCTCGTTTTTGGTCTCCGGACGATGGCAAATTAATTCCGAACTGACCACCGAACCATCGTGGCAGCATCATCGTCCTCTGATCTCCGCCTTCTTGCCCGTTCGGGGTCCGCTCGGGCGGGGTGGACTATTAAAATAAAACCGACTATGAATAGTGATTGGCTTTGCGGGGATGAATATTAATTCGGCGCTGCCGGGAGCCGCCCGGGAAAGCTGCCTTCCCGCGAAAGTTCCGTGCCGTGTTAAAGGTGGGCTGGGGAATGAATAAAGATGAATCCCTGAGCCCTGAAAGGTTGGTCCTAGGCCGAGAGAGAGAGAGAGAGAGAGATCCGCTTTTAGACCTTACACTGTAATGGACTGCTGTTCCGGGTGAGGTGAGGACCTCAACTAACACGTCCGACATCCGGCTATCCGTTGGGCTGAGCGTTTAGGCAAAATTAGGCAACAAATTGAAGCCACACGGCGATGACGTATGAATTGTTGATAAATGAGTGCGTTGTAGAAGGTTCAAGATCCCTTACAGTTTTACCTTTCCCGTAATGCTCCAAAAGTGGGCTCCTCTTTATGTGCCCCTAATTAATGTTTCAAAATAAAATGTTGCTTGCTTTTAGCGGGTGTTTCCCACACGCAACACAAAACATAGCGATGGAGGATAACAATGGAATGGACGAACGAGTTCCAACATTTCCCGCTTCTGATTATTACCTACTATTGTTTTGTGGAATCAAATTACCTGAGTGGTTAGAGTAAAAGTATTAAATAGCAGTAACGATAACATAAAAGGAAGCAAAGACCATTGTGCTCGGATATTGTGCTCGTTACATTCAAATTGCTCAAGAAATTGATTCGAATGGTGAAGCTGAAATATTAACCAAAAGTTTGATTAAATCACAAGCTAAGATAACATTAAATCGAATTTCTCGGCAATCGATCCGTATTGCTGAAACAACCTAATAGTTTGGCTTTGAGGTCAAATTTATTCAGATGTCTTGTAAGAAATTCGGTGGCTTAGCGGTGGTGAGTGTGCAATTACGGACATTCTAGAGTATCAGTGGTCGATTAGTACTATATAAACACAAGTTTGGTGTTGAACTTTTTTTCCAAAGATTTACATATGGAATGGTTTATAACAGAAAAACATATAAAAACGGTCCGACACATTAACAACTAACGGAGATATGATAGAAATATTTCTTCCTTTAAACAAATTAGCACACATTGTCGGAATCTCAATAGTTGGGAAAAGGAATCTCAATAGTTGCGGTTTTTGGGAAAACATTCGCCTTCCGTGGACGACACACCCGAAAAATTGAGGACACTTTCGTAATGCCAAATCGTCGGCCTCCTCCATTGAAACTTTTGGCTGTTCGCGCTCCTTCAAACTCGGCGGCCAAAGTTCCAAAAAGGGTGCCAATAAAAGCCTCAGCACCCGGTGTTTGCCACAGAAAAGGATGATACCGGTTGGCCGTTTCGCGGGGGCAATCATTTATTGAAAAAGGGTTTCTGTCAACTGACAGCGACCCGAAAGGTAGGCGTCAAGACTGTCAACGTTTCCCGGGCCAAAGGTTACCCGAAGGCGTCGTCGGCTAATTTTTACATTTTCGTCCGATTTATCTCATCCGACACCGTTTGCGGAAACGGCTTACAGCGAGCGGGGCTTGCAGAACTCCGCAGAAAAAAGGTTTCCACGCCGCCCGGCCAAAGGTCATTCGTGGCCGGTCGGTTTTGGTTGGCCTTCCGGTGGCGTTGGCCCGCCATTCCGGAACGCCTTCGGAAGCGGAATGGCCAACTCGCCCACTCGCCGACACCATAAAGCTGCCCACCGACCCATCGCTGGTGGCTACCAATGGCCTCGTTAGCTCGGAAAAAGCGCGGCGTACAGTGGGCTCCGGAGTGCCGTGGGCTGCCAATGGGTTTCTCCGGAGCAGCGTCATTTGCTTCCACGAGATGCGGTTTCGTCCTGCCTCGTCTTTCCCTGGGCCACTTTACAAGGTGGTCCGGCACGAGCTAAGACGTAGCATAGATTGGTATTAAGTAAATGGCAGTGGCATCAGTTACCGGGCGGCGGTTTCGTACGCGTGGGCCTGCACGATGGTGTGAAAACACCACCCAACCCACCATCGCCGCTTGCCCCCCGAAGGTGGAACCACGGCCAGGCTAATCACTGGAAATCGTATTGCCTGGCTGCTGTCTCTTTCTCGTGCCAATCGTTTGAACTCTTGCCCCGCAAAAAAGGTCCTGACTCGAGAGAGAGAGAGAGAGAAAGAGAGTGAGAGTAGAAAAAGGATAAAACATCCCAAAGTCAAGCATAAAATAAATAAATAGAAGACGTTCCTCGCCATCGCTGCGGCACGGACTAGACACGGTTCTGGTCTGACTGGAGCCAACCATCAGCATTGGCGGCGGCGTCGGCAGACACATCGATATGCTCCGTCCGACTGATCGCTGGCGCCTTCGAAGGCTGCTGCCAGACCCCGACGTAGTGGACTGTCTTTCATGTGCCACTGCCGTTGCTGCGGCCGTCACCCGTCCGCCACTGATTTGTGGCAGATGGAGAACGAAAATCGGTCCACTCAACGGCAGAGACCCTTGCGTCATCGGCGTGGCGTAGCCGGCCGGTCGGCCGTCTGGCCACAAGAAACCCCACAACGGTCACCAGATGCCACGCCACGTGCTGCCTTCCGGTGGAGTGCGGAAGCGCCCGGAATGATCGGTTAATAAGTGACTCCAATCAGCCATTACATTAACCAGCCCTGCTTTTTCGATGCCGCGCGTCCAATTTTATTGGTGGCCCATAAAACGCCCGAAGATCGGAGGACCCTCGGACTCCTCGAGTTAATGGGCACCGGAACCGGCCCCCCCGCTCGCTGTTATAATTGCTGCGGAATCAATTTATTTATCACACCCTCGTCGGACTCGGTTTTCCCGTAGATTTGCTCCGGAATCGCGAAATCGGAACGGGTGGTTGCCGAGGGCGGTGGAACTACCCTTTTTGCGGCAAGCTCTGGACGTAATGAAAGGATTTTATTGCGCCTCGGTCCCGGACGGGCCCCGGGTGGGAATGAAACAAATCGACGCCCGGCGTGATAATCGCCCAGGACGCATGCTTTTCAATTTGGCAAATGAACGCCGATCGATCTGGGCCCCCCCCGTTCGACTTACCCTCATAGCTGGGGCCTCGCAGTTTCGTCTTCGCTAGCGGGAAGCTGGGGGGTGCGATCGAGGAGGCGGACGACGTTAGGGTGCCCATCAGCTTCCGGGTCCAGCGCCGGTCCGGTGGTCCAGCGGGCGAAAGGGGCGAGTGGTCGTTCAACGGCCCAACGGGCTGTGTGCTCTGTTGTGCTGTCGATTTCGGTCTTTCTCTCTCAGAGCCTCCACCCGGTTCCCATTGGGGCCCCGTTTCTGCCGCCCGCTGATCGTCGGTTGGTCGCGGGCACCTACCTTCCGGGGACTTCCGGAATGGCAGGAAAATCAATGTTTTCCACGCTTACTCTATCACTCGGGATGGGAGCCACCGGGGAGGGGGGGGGGCACTAATGTGCGCCGCTAGTGGGGCTCCACTGGGGTGGCTGGGGTTGCCATTTTCGGTGCTTCAACGGTGCCGTTATCTGCTTCGCTCGTGGTTTCATGATTATTATCGTGACCATTAAATCATAATATGCAAATCGGCAACTACACGAGGGTGGTGCGCGCCTGGAGATGATGGCGTACGCCACGGTTTTTTTTCCATTCGGACACAAACACGCGCACACACGGCGAAATCACTTGGCGTACATCCTTTCACGTCGGCAGGCAGTAGATAGGACCCCACCGCGGGCGGGTCTTCTTCGTTTCCGGTGCCGATTTGGTTCCGGCGATTTGGCCGAGTTCACTGAGATTCAAATGCACACGTACCGCCGCAAAAAAGGAGCACTAAAAACGGAGCACAAGGAGAAATTACAATTAAATAGAACGCGCTGGCTGGGTCGGCGAATGTAACGGACCACTTCCGGGGCCCGTGGGCTGGGGGAGCCAGCTGCTGAGGGTGGTGGATTTTCGCAAATCCTTTCCAAGCCGCCGACCAAGCCATTTCATGACGCCACGTGGCCTCCACACACACAGGCTCCCCGATGACGACCGCGTCACGTAGGGCGGGCCACGTGTGCGAAGCGAAACCAAAGACGGCACCGAATCCGTTTGATATTCCTTCGCGAATCGAGCCGGGTCGAATACCGGAAGCTCCTTAAGCTTGATTCTGCTTTGTGCGGTGTGCCCGGAGCTTCAGTAAATGGTTGAATTAAGGATACTGCTGCTGCTGCTGCTGTACGCCTGGCCTTTACTTTTCTTGAATAGCGAATCGACTTTGGTCATCATTGCTGGGTGGGCAGCCCGAAGCCAACCGCAATCGTCACGGTGGCAGTAGACAAACAGTGAGGCTCGTGCGTGCCTGGCTCCGCCCCAGCAATCAGGATGCGGAAAAGCGCCAAGCGGCTAAGCACAGGGTACAAACAAAAAAAAACACCCAAACTCTACCAAGCCAACCCGACCCGTAAAAGATGCCGAGATGCATTCGGAACAAATAACACGCACGCAAACTAGCAGACAAAAAAGCTCGTCAGATAGGAGACGTCAGGCGGTGTGAACCACACCACTACCACACGCGCACCGTGTCCGAACACAGGCGCTACTGCGGACGCAATCAACGCAGCACAGCTGCAGCCCCGTTTCGCACCGAATGCACCGCAAACGGTGCTCCTTGGTCCCTCAATCCGTCGGCGAAGGGGGAAAGAAATTCCAGCCCAGTGTCCAGGCCAGTCGATGAAACATTTCAAACGACGCTCCGGTCGCAGCAGTCCTTTTTTCACTCCGTACCGTTCATCGCTGTGCCTTCCGCACGCACACTGACGCGGACGCGGGACACCGAACAGATACTGGGCACGCACACACCCGTAAACGCCAATGTCATACGCACTAGAAGGGGGGGGCAATTACTAAATGGGGCAATCCGTTCGTTCGTACACTTTTTCGCTCACTGTAACACAGGCGATTGAAAGTCGTCGTTGTCGTAGGCGACTTGATCCTGGAAACCAACAGAGGTTTCTGCTTTGTTAGCACACAAAAAACGGTTGCTGGCGACCATTGAGTGGATGTAGTTTGTTCGTGCGTTCCTTTAGTGCGCTGCAACACACCGAGCTGCACCGATACACTCACATACACGCGTACGAATCGCTTGTTTGCTGCCACTTTGCGTCTCCTGGATGTAGGTCGAGGCAGCAAACCAGGACCAACGCCACACTGGCACTGCGAAACCCAACGGTGTGCCGTACAGAGGGGTCCGGGAGTGCTTCCAGTTATCCTGCCAACCTATTATCCGTGCAGGATGCACAGGATGCCAATAGGCGAAATCGCGCTCCGAGCACTCGACGTTTGATGGCCCCATTTTTTCGCTAGCTCCCCCCTCGTTGGCTTACGCACACCACGAAACGTTGCAGTACGGACACAGCGCGAAGGAACGCAGCCGCAGCCGACACGCACACCAGCATTCGGGCGGGAACGCGTTTGTTTCGCGGACACTTTCGTCACAGATACGAAAAGAAGCGGAAACAATCGACACAATAGAAAATGGAGTCACTCTCCAAATGCTCGGAAATGGACTGGCAGGTAACAGGAACCAGGAACGTTCGTGGCACACTTCAAAGGGGTTAAACTGCACCGCACACTTACACCGTGTTGTGTTGGGGACGTTGTTGTGTACACGTGTATGCGTGTGTGCGTTGGGTGAGCGCAGGAGCGGGTATGGGTCCCTTTGGCTTGGCAGGCCTCGCCACCGGAAAACCGTCGTCACCAGCGTCGTGCTGCCGAGCGAGCGTCGGTGGCCGTTGCGCTCCGATGTGAAAACCCTTCTGAAAACCGACCGAGCGCGGATCGGGTACGTCACCATCGGATCCGTCCCGTCGTCCCGGGTTCATCCGAACGGAGCTCTCGTCGAGTTTTATGACGTGTTCAGGGTGGTTCGATGTGTGCGCCATTTCGTTTTTGTGAATGAATGAACCGACCCCGGGGCCTTCCTTTTTCGGGAAGGCATCTTTTCGGTCCGAACGTTTTATCGCTCTCTCTCTCACTGTCTTGCTAATGCTTGATCTATATTTCTATCCCTCCAAATGCTGTAGCCTTTCTCGTTTTCGCAATCTACTCATTCGTTCTTTCTCACTAACGGCCCCCTTTTTGGGTTGGATTGAATGTGAAAGGGAGGCCGAGAGAGAGAGAGAGAGCCAAAGATAGAAAGACAAAGGTGCCATTTGGCTTGTGGGTTTAGTGTGCCAATGAAAGCTTGAATGAAATGAACCGCTGCCACTGGCATCGCCTGCTACATTCATTCTCGCACTCGCCTGCATTAGTGTGCGTAGCAAGCGTTGATCGCCTCCGATTATGGTCCACAGCCAGGTTGTGTTTACTTCTCTCCGTCAATTGTTGTGAAGCCACTGAATGGATGTAAAATATGGCTTTTCCTTGTCTAAATTAATCTTTTCAGGAGTTTCAACGTATTTGGACAAAAATTAATGGATTCTCGTCACAAAATTAGTACCGAACACTAGGCGCCTCCATTTGCATGATATCTGCTACCAGGCGCCTCCATTGGCGATGGCAGTAAGGGCACTTAGCACAATTTTGCACCAATGTTTTGCAATGAAATCTTAAAACTTCTTTTAAAGAAATGCCAATGTATTGTATGTATGTAAAATTTGCAAAGAATAAACAACAAAGGAGCTCCTTACGCGTGACGAACGAAGTGGATCAAGTCAAATGAAAGAGCAATCACCAAAACCCAAAAAATCGAACGCAAACAACAATGTTCGAATAAAACACGGGAAACGGCATTTTTCACGTCCACTAGTGCTTCGCCTTCGGGGGGTCACATGTAAACAGCCGCTCGTACCCGGTCCGACGCACGCATGCCCAAACGATTAGATAACGTTACATCGTTATCACAACCCGCCTGCTCGCCGCCCGGCCGCCCCGTAGGTTTTCCGCGCGAGTTCAAGAATAACCCGTCACAACCAACGTCACAGCCCTCGCGTTGGTGGAGAGCCTCACTTCCGTGGCCCGGCACCAGCTGCTGGATCGAAGCTGTGACTCAAAGTTTGGTAAAGCCCATCCACTCGGTTCCTTATTGCGTTTCGTGGTTCCATTTCTAATACGAGGCGTTTGCTTTCTATTTTGTTCTGTCGAAGGCTGCCTTTAATAAGATTGTCTTTCTTGCCTTTAATTTAACAATATAATTTTAAGGTTTCGCAAGAAGATCATTCAACAACTTCGGCACACTTACAACTGTTAACTACAGTAATTCTGTGTCCTCTTACACCCGGTGCACTTGCGTTCCGACCACTTAGATGTTACCGAAAGAGCATCGCAATGCACTGTACTATTTTCCCCTAGTGTTAGCGTCGTCGATTGTCATCAACCGAACGGACCTTTCAACTGATCACCCTGGACATCGCGGAGCGTCATTGGACACCGAGAGCCCTTACCTTATCACAGTCAGAGAGAGAAAGACATACGGAGAGAGAGAGAGAGAGAAGGAGCAGCAAACCATGTACGAAATGCGTCAAAAGCCGCTGGCCTGAAGTGTTGGGACCCCGAGTTCACTCGGTAAGCATCCGGAGCGATTCATTCGGAAGCACCGCCGGAAGCTGTTGGTGTTGGTGTATCGGGTCTCTCGCCGAACCGGAACGCGGGTGGCACATGCGCCATCGGGCACTCCGGCCGCTTTCCATTCTCAACACATCGCCAATATAAATTATCCTTCTCGCTCGGTGTTCCTCGCCCGAACCGTTCGACTCCCGAATCCCGTCCCTCCTTGGCGGTTCTAACTTCTCTCTCTGCTTCTCTCTCTCTCTCTCTCTCTCTCTCTCTCTCTCGCTCTCTCATCCATTCACTAATACTTATTGGCAAAAAAAATAAAAAAGGATACAACTTTAGAAAGCCCACAGAAAGAAGGGCACCGGCTGCGGCACGGTGCGGCGCGCGTTTCATTCTACGCGAGTAACTCTCCGCACTTCCCCCCGTCACACACCCCGCAGATAATGAAGCAGGATTGCACCCTGCCCGGTATGCGAAAAATACAAGGAAGAAAACAACACGACGAGGATCATCAACGTTTTCCTCGAATC
The DNA here is from genome assembly GCF_943735745.2 of Anopheles bellator. NCBI lineage: Eukaryota > Metazoa > Arthropoda > Insecta > Diptera > Culicidae > Anopheles > Anopheles bellator. The sequence continues at coordinate 26,090,434 of NC_071286.1, forward strand.
GGCTGGCGATGGATGATGGGTTCGTGGAAAAACCCGACTACCGGCCCTGGCTCGTGGCCCGGAGGGTGCTTTGTGCCCCCCTCAGCGGTGGTCACGTTGGCCACCCATTGGCCATCTCCATCGCCGCTGGTCAAACCACAGATCAAGTCACCTTTTTGCGCCTCTGTCCCTCAATGAAGCGAAACGCCTTTCTCACCTTTTGCCCTGCTCCAGGTGGCCTCTGATTTGCTGTCGGTGAAAGGAAATCGCGCGTAACCGCGTCGTGCAAGGACACGCACGACCAAGGAACACCTCTACACACCAGGACACAATGCAACGGACTGCCCTGGAGCCATCGAGCCCAGCCGGTTCGAACCAATGCGCGGCTCCGTGCAGTTGCATCGTCCGCACGTCATTCGATCCGGACGGTGCATGGGGGAGTGTCCGGCGCGGCTCGGAGTCGCGGAGCAGGGGTCATCCGACAGCCATGAACTTGAATGGGTTGCACGATACTCCCTGGTTTTTTTGCTTGGTGTGTTACCCTTGCCCTAGAGTAAAGTCCTTTTTTGCCGTTCCAGGCGCCGGGGGTCCTTAGTCATAGACCGTGTAAGAGAGACGGAGAGTGACAGGGATATACGGCGAAGGTGGTCTGTGCGGGTGTCTGCAAGTGACAACAAACAGTGGGGGGTGGCCGATGGCGGCACTAACACCAAGCCACACACCGGACCGGTTGGGCTGCGTTTGAATGCTCCGCGCCCTCCGAGGCCCACCGTTCGCCGGGCAGCGTAACATTGAACCGCCAACACCGACCGGGACACACGCGCACACATGGACATGTAAGGCGGAATCAGCCTCACACGTCGTAGTTCGCGTAGGCGAACTCCGTGGACTCGGATTTACGTCATCGTGCGAATGGCGCAGTTGGCCAGCGATGCGAAGCGCGGGAGCGGGGCCGATGGGCTTACGGTGGTGGTGTAGCGGGAAACAAGATATACCGGAAACGGTGGTCCCCGGGCTTGTAGGCTATTGGTATGCATGTCGCACACGCCGCAGATGCCGGTGGAAATCGTGTGTTTACCGCTATGTGCTTGCCACCCATTCCGGCGGCCACCGATGACACCGGAAGTTTGACTAAGCGACAGATTGTGACAAAGCGATCTGTGGACTGCATTGGCGCGGGGGGTGTTGGTCATGGACCACAAAAACTCACCAGTAAACTAAGGATCGATGTTGGCAGCTAATTTGCGAGGGGAACAATGGATTCACAACGGGAACGGGGCACACGCAGCAGCGTGTGGCATGGCGAGCATAATATGGCGACCATCAATGGCGAACATAATATTAACATAACGAATATAACGGGAAACGAACGCAATAAATGCCCGGGCTATAATCTGATTTCTTTGTAATATGCCTTTTCCTCCCAAGTTGTAACTCGCAAGTCGATTACACTTAAAACGGAATCGAAGGATTGGCCAATCTCGACGCCCTTCGAAACGCTTAATCGAGTGAGAAACGCTTCCCGAGACATTTGATAGCAACGCTTCGTGACACATTTCAAGAAATCCCACGACGAGCGCTACTTCAACGCTGCTAAAATTGGCATTCAAAGCAGCTAAAGTAGGATAATCCTCAATGGAATATATTATTACAACGTATTCGAAATAGGGTTTTCCTTTTTGCTTCGAATTATTTTTATAAAACTTTGTGGCGGTGAACAATCCCAACGCATTAGGCAATAATCGGAATATTTTTGACAAGAGATTTGACCAAATGTAAACCCCTCTACTACACATGTTACGTCTGCTTATTATTTATGTTTATAGATGTGCTATTTGTTTGTCAGTTTGTTGTTGTTTGTCTGTTTTATTATTTATTTGTCTTTGCGCAGATTTACATTGGTTATGTTGCAGCCCAAGGCCACTCGGTGGTTGTAACAGGATGGGGAGAGTAAATCTGCTACTTGTTGACTAGTTGGGCTCGGAAATATTGTATTTAAGTATTGTGAGCATAATGCTCATGATTTCCTTAATGGTGGAAGTTTGAACTCGATCCTTTCTTTATTTCCTTTTTAAGTGACTTTCTTTGCGTTTCATTTTCTTTATTTATGACACGAAATTGACTTTCTTTTCATATCGCTAGACTAGTGGAGATCAATGATTTAAAAAATATCAGTCTATTAGACATCTTAACGATTCGTCATCTTCTTCGAACATTGAACAATACCGAAAAATCTGAAACATTTTCGTAACGGTAATCGTAAATAAATACTTTATTGGCACAATAAGTTAACGACTATGTACACATGCAAATAGACACGAACATCACAAGCATTCACATGAAAGCCCACGCTTCAGGAACACACAGAAAGGGAAGTAGTGACCTGTCGAGCAAAGTCCCGTGACAAGCGCGAAGGATCATCTCCTCCGACCGATGAGGTCCGGTGATCATTGTACTGCCAACCGCCAATCGACATCAGCATCGGCGGTCTGCTTAACGCCTGCGCACGAAGCCGGCGTTCTTGAAAATCTTCGCAATACGATCGCGCGGAATCTTGTCGGCTTGCCGCTCGAACACGGGCATCTCCTTATCGCCGAACCACGAGTGCTTGGCGAGGGCCTCAGCGATGTGTGGGTTCTTGTAGAAGTTGTTCCGGAACTCGTCCGGGTACTGGGCCTCGTGCAGTGCGTTCTCCACCACGGCCGGGTGCGCGAGTGACGACTGACAGATAGGGAGCAGGGAGAGATTATAGAAAAACGGATTCCAACACCAAACGATGGGGGGAACCCCTCTTTCGTGATGTAACGCTCCGGGTGTACGCTCCTGCGAGACTTACCTCCCCGACCGGGGCCGGTTGCTGCAGGGCCAGCGCGATCGGCTGGCTCAGGTAAACCTGGGCCGAGGCGCAGGCAAACAGGGCGGCGACAGCAACGATGATGCGGTTCATGGCTGCAGCGGAATGGAAAGAACATTAAACGATTGCAACCGAAACCGGCCGAGGACCGGCCCGGCACCGGCCGGGATTAGTTTCACTTTCTTCGGAATTTATTGGGCATCCCGAGCGATAGGCCGATCTTTTGGGGAGGGGGAGCACGGGTGATGTAACCCTCTCGATGTGCGGCATGTGCCGTACGATGCATTTGGGGCTTTCTTGTTTTCTCTAAATACGAAAAAAAAGCATAACTGCACGCTGCGAACCAAACACCGTGGTCAGCAGCGGCCAGAAGCCGTCGCCAGACAGCAATTGCAGCTGGAAGAGAAACCCCGATTTATGTAACAAGACGCTCGTGGTGCGCTTAGTTGCAACGGGGGGTTGCGCAATGCTTAGGAGTACCGCACTGGCCACTGGCCGCGCAGCCCACTGTCCGGTGATGACCGCGTAACGCATGGGAAGTGATAAACGCCACAAAAACACAGCGCGTTCTCAATTCCCGCAGGAAAAAACTACCTTTCCACCCTCTCGAAGGGGGGAGGGCTGCACTATTTATTGTAATTGCATTCTGTGGTCAAGGGCACCGGACGGCATCGGGCGCCACGAATACGTGCATGGCGCTGAAAAGGGCACCAGTGCGGCACCCATTCGGCTTTGCATTCGCTTTCTTGCGGTTATATTATCTTCAAGGCGATGCGTTACTTAGTGATTCAATTCCAGTTTTTCTCTAGGCCGGAGACACCGCCGCCAGCGCGTGGTCAGTGAAGCGAGTCGCCATCTTATCACAAATGCAAATCCTGTCTATTCACTTCTCTTCCGAAACGTTCGTCACTTGCCGCACTGTTGATGTCTTTTGTTGTGCACCCATTCCAGCCCCACTAGTGCTTTGCGTATCTCGCCCTATCGTGCACTCTCATTTTTCATTCTGTTCCGTAAACAAATCCACACACGAGCACTCACTCACCTGTTGGCTGCGGAGTTGGTTGCGGTTGCAACGGTGCTGCGGTTGGAATGGCTCTGTAACTGGAAGCTACTCGTACTAAACTGTCGACTAGAAAACGGGTCGCGTTCTTATATATCGCCGCCCGACTGGCCTAGTCGAACGAACCGGATCGTCAGTCAGTCCTTCCTTTTGGCGGGCGCACGCGCGTGTGCCCCGCACACACGATCACCACCGTCTCGGGCGTGCGCGGCGCAGGGAACTAGCACCCACCGCGGAGGCATCGGACTCCCCGGCGCTAATGGAGCAGTTGTGGAGTCGGTCTCACCAGACAGAGTTTGTTACGCCGTGTCTCGCGGGAAGGGATGCTGGCTCGTGGGACGACATCCCTGACTACCGGTGAGCAAACTCCTTTTTGCCCGTGATAATAAAGCGAGAAGGAATGAGAATTGCTAAGGGAGCTGTTGAAGCAAGATCGATCACAAACACATCAACAACCCACTGGGCGGACTCGTGTACTTCCTTCTCCGGTCAAGGAGCAACCGATAAAAATTTACTACCGATCGAGTTCCAGGTCAAAAGGGTCACCCTCGACGGGGCTGGACGTTATGTTTCTGTGCTGTTTCAAGTGGATCCACCGACGTCTAACAATATCGATCGCGGAAGCACGCCCCGCCAGAACGCCTTCAGGTTGTTTACCGATCGTTTTGAAGATCAAGGTCTTGGTGTTGCAGAAAAAAAAACACACACAACCGCGAGATGGCAGGCTCAGGATGGTTTGGAGTTTGGTTGCCGGTGACGCTTGAAACGTGACTCTAATTACTAAGCGATCCGGTTGGAGTGTAGAGATCGTCTTCGATCTCACTTCTAGTTCGGTACGTGACATCTGATCAGTGCGATCATGAATTAAGTAACTAGCCACGGCGTGAGCCGGTGCATCACTTATCGCTACAAAGACGCACAGGGTCTGTGCGGCTTAGGTAACCCACTTCTGCCGGCAGACGGCAGCTGTGAAAACTGTGTCACAGTCGAGTGTGTTCCAGGGTTGCTTCTGAAGGCTGCTCTGGTGCAGTTTTAGATATTTTGCTCAATAACATAATCGAATGTTGTGGGAAAGGTTTATCAACTCATCATTGTCTATTGGCCAACGGCTTAGTTAGCGATTCTTTTAATTATTCCGTTAAGGAAATTTTATATTTAAATTTGATTGAAATAATTCTTTAAGGATATTTTCAGGATGACCCAAAAGATCTTTATCCAAGTTTATCTTTATTGGAATGATAATTTCACTGCACAGGGTCAACAGGAAGCCCTCATAATTTGGCATATCGTTATGCATAAAAAGCAAGATTTTTTCGATTCGATTTAAAATATGACCAGGAATCGATTCGGTGATCCCAAGTGGGGCAAACTGAGCCCACCGCGCACACATCAAGTACCGAGCAGCGATCGTTGACCTGTGCGTGAACTGCGCGAAACAAACGAGCGACCGAGAGCGACGCCGACACCAACCCTAACCTCAGCTACCGTGAGCTCAACATTCGTACCAAGGGCATCATCTTCTTCGCCGTGGGCGCCAACATCGCGGCCCGCGATCGAAGAACCGTACTCCGGTCGGTGGTGGCTGTACCGTTCGCTTGCGCTGCGTAGCCCCAGACTCAGGCGATAGGTGCCCTGCGGTTCACCCGAAGGTGCTTCAGGTGACCGCCGACCAGGGACGGTCGTCCAACCCGCCCGTGCTAGGTTGGGCGCTCGGGTGAAACAATCGAAAGTGAATCGCTCCGGAGTCGGTGCGGAGTTCTCGGGCGCCCGGCAAAGATCATTACCGAGGTCAGCGCAAATTGGTCGCGCGAACAGCCTGCGGTGAGCAGGTTCGTGGCGCTGACTCCTCGTGTGCGATCTCGAGAACGGTGACCCACGCGCGCACGGACCACTCTCGCGGTTGGCTTCGTCTTATAACATTGTTTTTACTACACCACCGTGCCCTTATCGGGCACAGACTCCTTCTGTGTATGTGTGACGGTGGGCTCTACTTCCTTGTCGGTTCCTTTCACTTTTTTGTTGCTCGGCAGCTGGGCCGTGCACGGTGGTTCACGTTCCGCGCACGATCACCCCGGATGCTGGTCGGAACAGCGCGTGATGAAGGAAATCCGTTCGCACGGACGCTTCGTACCGGTTCGCACGAAGTGTACCGTTAGTAATTATTCATCGGTTCGTCACGTGACGGTTGACAGCAGCGATGATGCAGTGTGGTGCATATCGAGGAGGAAAAATGAAACGAAATGAGAAGAAAATCAATCAAACGCTGCAGTGGCTTTGGGAGATGATCGTGCCGGATTGTTGCATACCATCGTCAGTTGGTGGTTGTTTAGCGTATTAGCTGTTGCAAGTTAAAAACTTGTCCAAATCGGCAAAGCAAACTTGTTAAATTATTATTATTCTATGAATATCTCAATTCAAATATACAGAATTGAAATATTATATTGAAATATACTAACTTCTACCAAACTAAATTGTCTTAATTGGTTGCAAACAAGTTGTTGTTGTGTTGCGAAAACCAACTCGGCAAAAACAATAAACATTTCATATTAACCAAGGTTTGGTTTGATTTAACTCAAAGAATAAAATTTAATAAATTACAACAAATTACAAGAGGAAAATAAGTTAAAAGTCGAGCGATTCTGGAAGCTTTGGATTTAATGGCATTATAATTTGAAGAAGACACTGCTAAGCAACAGATAATCCGAAAACCTGTATTCTCTTAGTTAATCCGGGCGCTGTTAAGTCAATCGTCGAACGGCGCTGTGGTGGGTGCTATCAAAGCAATTTAATCCTGAACAGGATTTTTTAGAGATCAGGATACAGGATTGAATCTTGAACAGGAAAAGAAAATTGACGCGGAATTGGTGCGGAGTTGATATCTTCTGCAACGATATTGGATTGTGTTAATTGGGCCTGAAACATATTCATTAAATTTATTACATAACAGCCATTATAAAATGATTTCCCTTTCTAATCATTAGTGAAAGATGAGTTTGATTCTAGCACTTGTTTATTCAAAAAACATTTATTGAAAGCAATTAATTTTAAAACTAAAACATCATTCAGTCGATCAAAGTAACCTCCGATAAGTTACCAGGCGCCAAAGATGATGCAAAAGAAGAAAGCCTTCGGATAGCAAAACGAACTGCGTAACAGCCCGCGCGAATCGTAACAACGCTTCTAGATCGTCCTTCCGAAGGGACGCACCGACAACGAACCATATCCGGTGCATCACCGCCTCGATTAGGGCATCGGAAAGCCTCGCTCCAGATTGCTCAATGCTGCCACAACCTTGCATATCTCGGTGGCGTAGAAACTTCAACGAGCAAGCCTTTCCCGGGGCTGCTCGAAAGCTCGCACGCTGCTCGAAAAGCTCCATAAGCTCGCGGTGCCTTCCCACGGCAGGAGCGATCTGCAATCGGGAGAGTACAATGGTCGCTGTGAAGGTCAATGTCAGCAAGTTACATCAGCCTCCGTAACGGAAGCGAACTGGTTCACTGGACCTACTTTCACTTTCGAGCGCACCACTGTCGCATCCGCCCATCTCGGTTGTCTTGCGTGTTTCCGACATTGGACATTCCCTTTGGTTTCGCGTACATCTTCGAAGCATCGTCTCTTTCGCACTGATCTTCCCCCGGAGCGATCTTCAGAAACGCTCCAGTTTAGTTGGCCATTATTTCGCTCCTTTTTATGCTCAGCGTGCTCTGGCAGTCAGGCCGACCTTCGAATGGGCGTGGAAGTGGAATCCCCAAAGGTTACTTGCTCCCGCGATGCACCCCACAGTCTCGTCAGGCGGTATCAAGAGGTCGCATCCGCGCCGCACGTGGATGGCGGTGGTCTTCCTTGGCAGGACCTCCGCGGCCAGTACACTTTATGGTACTCGCCCGTTCCTATGATCTGGATCTCTGGGGGGAAGCTGACGGTGGTGAACCTCCGCCAATCGGTGAACTTTTAAATCCGTATCCTTGAAGCGCCACGGAAAAGCGATCAGCACGGATGGTCTACAGCGGACCGGGGGATGCAGCTCGTTGAATAGCACCGTGGAGGATACATTATACAATCATCGGTGTAAAGTTTAGCAGGTCGGAGCATAAGCATTATCGTAAATATTTGAAACAGTATCCATGCGTCGACTTTTGGAAAGTTTATACACTTTTGCTCTCATAAAAAAAGGCATTTAATTTAAGCTCTACCGTTTGAGATAGTTTGCGTACGTTCAGTTTATTACAAATTTCACTGCTGCAATTAATCACACCCTTAAGGGGCTCGCTTTATGTTCATCCTCCGTCCCGTTTACACGGTGACGATGCAAACGTGGCGAGCGTCTTGAAAGGGCTGTACCATCCGATAAGGTCTAGGACACCGATTGTCGGGGCTGGGTGTTTTGCTCTCGTTTTCGGCTGTCGGCCTGAAATTCCTGCCCCCTGCAGTCGTGTGGAGCGGATTGTTTCGGTTTAAGCGATCAAGTTTGACCGATGGTAAACGGGTCAGCGTGACATTTCGTCCCTTGCCGCAACGGAAGTGACTCGCACGCCGTGGCGCTACGACCCTCGGCACGTCGTGGGGTGAACAAGTTATTGTTATGGAATTTTCTGGACGCCTGGGCCGCGAAGGCGAAGCTACCCGATGGCCCAAGTAATACGCGGTGACAATCGGTATGGCCATTCAAGGTGTGCGCCACAGTGCATAGGCGGCATGTGGCGATTTGTATGCAAAAAAAAACAACGGCCAATGATCAATTACGGTTTAACACTACAATGATGCGTTTAGCAAATGCATCGATCACGATCTAGTGTTAAACCGCGACAGAGAGGACAGCTGCAGTAGCTTATCTGTGATGAAGGATGCTTTCTTTTATTCAGAGGCGGTGGTGTGGAATGGAATAAAGATAAGGGGGCCATTATCCATTAATCGAGGTCAGTCGATTATATTCTTACTGTTGCATAATTGTGTAAACCTTGGCCCGCTCACTTTGCCATGCACGGATAAAATTCTGAAACGTGTTAAACATAACAGAATTTTTCTTTCCTTACAGAAACTATAATAAATTAATGATTCAACCAATAATTTTTTCTTTCATTAATTAAATAATAAATAATACAATGAAATCAAAAATAGAATATTACCATCAGTTTAGAACGTTGCCTTTTTGGGCTTGTTTAAGGCCCTTTGATTGATTGATTGATTTAATTGTAACTATTCAAGAGAATCCTTTGGATGGAGAATTTTGTAGTACAAAATAGACTTGGAAGAAAAAGAATTTTCAAGCAACATGTTGCTCTGTGAGGCATTTAAAGGTAACATCGTTTAATGCAATTTATGAAATCCTTTTTTGTTCTTCCGAACGGAAAACAATCTGATGGAAAGAATTAATCAGCCAACATTTCTTGGTAGCGTACGCCATCTGCGGTTACAGCTCCTGCTTCATTTTCGATCAAAAATGGGCCGATGATGCCGCCAGACCAAAATCCGCAACAAACAATCACTCGGTGCGGGTGCATTGGCTTCTCTTGCACGACGTGTGGGTTTTTCGATTCTGCTTATTGACATAACCACCGAGTTGGTTATGAGCTTCCTCAGAAAACATTATCAGGCAAACGTTCATTCGCTCAATTTGTAATTTTTTGTGAAGCTTATAGCTTCCCATTTCGTAAATTTTAATGGTTTTACTACATGTTTACAATTTACAGAATAAAGTTTAACATTTGAAAAGTCAAGTAATCGGTAGTTTTAAATCCAAATACTTGATGACTTGGTCCGACCGACAGAACCGACCGACACTAACACTTGGTATAAAGTACAGCATTATACTAACGTCGCCTGTAACTTGTTTGATATGTTTCATGTTTCAAGGCTCAATCTATGAATTAAAAAATGAGATCGAGAAGCAAGCGTGACAAATGGTAAAGTAGGAAGCTTCTTCTTGGCATATTTATTTATTTATTTATTCATTTCGAACGAACCCAGCGCTCTTCGGCTTCCAAGTTTCGATTGGAGATGGTTAAGAAACGGACTGTAGTAAATTAAACCAAACATAATTTCAATACGTTTCTCGACAACTTTATTTGACTTCTTTAGCTATGAAATAGTATTGTGCTAATGTTATGACGCACAAAAAGAATACACTTTAAACATATTCTCTTGATTTATTTAGTAGAAATGCACAACAGTATAATTCAACAATCTCGCGCAACTCCGCAACTTGGGACGTCGCACCATAGAAAGGGCCTCAAACGAAAGAGCATAGGACAAGTGAATCGCTCGCGGCCTCGGCTACTGCTGATCCGACTCGTTGACGAAGGCCGGTGGTTTGGCGTCGACGTAGACCGGTACCCGTGGTCCTAGCTGGCCGTCGTCACTCCGGGCGGTCCCCGTGCTGACCTCGCTCACGTCCCGCTTGTGCTCGTAGTCCGTGCTCGGGGGCGCCAGCGTCGTAGCGTACGCCTGTTCCCGCACCTCCACCTCCTGCTCCGTTTCGACGGGCCGGGACACGATGATGCGCCGGATGTTGACGGTGCGCGACGTTTCCTTGGCGTCGTGAGGTGCTGGCGTAGCCGACAGCACGCGACTGCGTACGTACGCATCGAGCAGCGAGCCGGTCGTGTCCGCCTTCGGTCCTCCGTACCCGACCTGGGCGATCGAGTCCCGTTCCGACAGCAGCCGGATGAACTGCTCCTGGTTGGCGTGGATCTGTTCGCGCGTTAGACCCTGGCCAACGACGAGCGACTGGGAGCTGGCGGTGGCCTGGTGGGACGTGGACGAGCTGGCCGAGCCCTCGCTGAACCGCGCGGACAACGTGAGCGGTGTGGTCGACGAGATGACGGTAACCGATCGCTGCGAAGCGGCCGTGCTCGAGGCGGTAATGCTGCCGCTGTTGCTGCTGCTGCTGCTGCTGGGGGCATAGCTGGACGAACCCGACAAAGTGGTCGCGGTCGTGCGGGGAGTGGTCGATGGGAAGGAGAATCCCCGCGGCGTGGAGTACAAGGGTCCTAGATCGAAGCCACCGGACGACGAGGTGGATGGATCGAACGCGACGATGTCACTGGCGGGAGTAGTGCGCGTGGCGTAGCTGATCTCGATCGTGCCCTGGCTCTGCGAGGAGCTCTGTTGGGAGGAGCTCTGCTGCTCACCGCGGTACTTGTCGTGGTAGCGGTTCGCGGGCGGAGCGGCCACCGTGCTGGCGATCGTGGCCGTATCATAATCCGAGTCCGAATCCGTCGTCGCGTACTCGGTGTGGTTATGGGTACCGCCGCGGGCATTCACCACGATCGAATCATCGTAGTCGTCTCCATCGTCCGCGAAAGTTCCGGGCGTCGACGATACGGGCGGATAGGGTGTGGTAGTGCCGACAGGGGGCTGAGAAGGCGTGATGGGGGCTACGGGGGTCACGGTGGGCGGCAGATAGTGTGGTGCCTTCGGTGGACCCTGCTCATCACAATCACGGGCAGGAGTTACCACCGGATACAGAGGAGTCGTCGAGGAGGGTACGTGGAAGACCCCAGGGTGAGCGGCAGGATGTGCGGCCAGCAGTGCCGTGTGGGGCTGCGGATCAACGTAGGCCACGTGGTGCAGCAGATGTCCTGCGTTCCCCGGGTGGTACACGTACGGGTGTGGCGCAAGGTGCGGGTGAGCGAACGGATGGAGGTACGCCGGTGTCTGGTGTCCTTGGTGGTAGATGGTGTGTCCCTGCGTGAAGATAGGCCGCGGTTCCTGTGGAACCGCACTTCCCGGCGCATCGATAAACTCCGCGTCGGAGCTCTTGGCCGTGCTGGCGGCCGACTTCTGCGTCTGGAATGTCCGCTCGTCCTGGATCCGATCGTACCCATCCTTGCGCGTGACCGACGGACGCTCCGTGTAGACCGTGGTCGTCTGCGTCACCACCTGCGGCCGTCCGATGCGCGTTTTGTACAGCTCTTCTTCGCCGTGCTCCACCACCGAGTGGTCGACCGGGGCTGGCGCCGGAACCGAGACGTAGATCGGGGGCTTCTCGGCGAACGTGGTCTTCGTGGTGGTTCGCGTCCGGGTTTCGGTCTGCGAGATCGGTTGCTCCAGTTCGACCAGCGCCGAACCGACCGGGCGAATGATGACCCGTTCCTCGATGTCGTAGAACTGATTCTGAATGGCCGGCCGGCGTACCTTGAACTTGCGCGATCGCACCACCGGGACGTGTTTCACCTCGGGCGGCGGAGGTGGTGGTGGCGTAATGTACGTTGGCCCGGTTGTGACCGTTTTGGTGTAGGTTGGAGCGACGGGCACCGGAACTGGGACGTGGACGGGTACGTGGACCGGGACGTGCACGGGAACCGGCGTTGGCACCGGAACCGGAGTTGGTACGGGCTTCGGCGCGGGAACTTGGTACACCGTGGGAACCTGATGGGGGTCGTGGTGATACTGGGTGGTCACCGTCACTGGGACCTGCTGCTGGACGGTGTGCGTCGTCGTGGGGACACCGCTGGTGTAGACGAACGACTTCGGATCGAACACTCGCACCGACGGACTGCCGTAGGAGTGGTACTGCACCGAGGACGGCGTGTAGCTCGCCCTGCCAAAGACGGGCTGCTGGACGTTGTAGGAGTAGAACTGGGGCGCTGGAGCCTGCTGCGCCACGGATACGGCGGCCGAGCGAGCATCAACGATGGCCGCCGGTGCCGTCGTCAACCGCACGGGTCCTGCCAACAGACCGGCATGCTGTTGACTGTTGACGAATGTTACGCCTGCCGGAGATTGCAGGGGCACTGCCAGGTAGCCCGCCGTGGCTGACTGTAGCAGCGCCAGGCAGGGTACCAGCCTTTGGAGCATCATTCTGGCAATGAAACGAAAGAGAAATTAGTGGCCACAGGTGGCACCGGATGGGTTGGGTCTTGTTACGTCACGGGGCAGGCGAAACCAAAAGTGATGCTCGTGCCCCGAATTATGCCACGATCACGATCGGTGCATATGAAATTTGTGCCGAACAATAGCGTGGTGTCGTTTGGGCGATGCGTCACGACTTTTACGCACGTTTCCCGTTTTCTTATGGTCCCAGGCAGAACCCCATCAACCAGTGACATAGTCTGAACACTGAGTATGATTGGATTTTGTCAATTGAATATTATGTGGCAAGGCTGTTTTGCGAAACCACATCCACCAGAGGAGTACTTTTCCGGTTGTTTGAGTTTCTTCTTTGTTTAATTTGATCTTTAAAATAACTTTCATTTCTACACCTGTAAGGCTACAAGTCTAACCTAAGATTTGTTTGGTCCTGTTTTGAACGAGAAGAATCCAGTCTGATCACCTCTATGTTGATCATCTATTCTGAAGTTGAATTTATCTGGTCCAGCTGTTTTGCAGGTTGCCTCTAGCAGAGTTCGAATTGCCAGCAGTCAATCCGATAGTTAGCCTAATGCAACTGACATTTAACGGGACACCTACAGTGATTTTTGGTCATCCGTCACATCGGTTCCACGGAGTTGACATTTCACAGGATTAGCTATCGCCAAACCGAACCTGAACCTGTTTCTGCTATTCGGAAACCACCGAAATTCCATACGGTTTTTAGTGATCTTTGGACAGCCTGGAAATATTCTAGCATGACCTAGAGCTGTCCGGAGATCCGAATCAAAACTAAGTTGTTTGGGCATTGTTTCACGCCCCACCGCCATACATAAATGGACCACAAAGGAATGCCTTTTTTACAGGCAAATTGTTAAACAAAAAAAAAAGCTCGCATCAATGAATTTCAAGCTAAGCTACAGACAAACTACACACTTGTGACTGCTGTGAAGCCAAAAAACTATTTAAATTTGAAATTTAAATATTTTTTCTGAGCTTCAGTTGAGTTCCAAGTGCCATTCTCAATTTCATTTACAAGTTCCAGTACTTCGAATTAAATATAACAACAATTTAATTCTTATTAAAATTGTTGTCAGTTAAAAAATAAACGTGAATCGTTGTAGCTTACAGAGACACTTAAAACAAAAAGTTTTCCAAACATAACATTAACAATTATTTTTACAAAACCCCCTTTTTCGTACACTGATTCGATAGCACGTGGGACCTCAGTTCGTAACCTTAGCGTTCTGTTCTCGTGTTTCATAAACTTTTCCGCAGCATAACATCGATTCAACTGCACAATTCTCACCAAAACTACGTTTGGTACGTTTCACTTCTTTTCAAACACCGGAGAGCTGTCGGTGCCAGACTTACTTCATCGCAGGACCGCAGAATCGCCACTAGGGTACACTGCTCTAGGGATACGTGGGCGCACTGGGACTTACACTGCTTACAGTAGCGCTTCTCCGTGCTCCGTACCGATCAGAACTGACCAGGCACCGCCACTGATCTGCTTTTTATAGACTTCCTTCCGACGGCACCGAGCTTTCGGTTTCGGCGTGCGTCTCGAAAGCTTTCGTCGCGCTGCAATCCTTTGAACTGCTGTCGGGCGGGAGAAGACGATAGCGGCCACGACCGGACCTCGGTCTGCGACATGTAAGGCGGCGGCAGCGTACGGCGGCAACCAGAAGGAGATGCAGTGCGCCACTCCGTAATTCGTCTTTGAGGCGGCATCGTGTTGTTATGCTTTATACTCTTTCTTTGTCCCTCTTGGGTCTCGCACCGACTGTACTTGGACTTGGACTTGGAGAGCCAGTGCACTACGTAGTAAAGGCGGACATTAGTCGATTTTGAAGTTTGGAGATAACTATGACCAATCCGCATGTTTAGCTTTCTGTAGATTCCGAGAATTGATCTGTTGCAGTAAAAGAGTGATAAAAATTGCTCGTTTGGATCATCTTTTAGACGAACTTTTACTGGAAGTACTTGGAGGAGCTTGGTGAGCGTCGAAAGCGGCGCAGAATAAGTGAAACAAATTGTCGTTGAAAAACAAGTAATGGAACTGGCAAGGGAAGTGGTGCAAAAAGAAGGTTAGCAGGAGGGCCCTCAACTTATCAGGACGTTAACTTGTTGGGAAGTAGACAGTATCGATATCAGTCGGGAAAAAGAAATAAACCATTAAGAAATAAGAAAGTGCCATTTCTTTATATTTTTACACATATACTAAAGTGATAGGGTTTCAATATTCGCAGATGACTATCCATGAAAACGTCTTGATTGTAAAGTCATAATGCAGTTGTCATGCCGAGTGCATAGCTTGTGGCGTTAAAATACCTTATAATATCGAAAAATGGCTAATTTAGTATTCATTTTGATCAAAACACGCGCAAAACAAACACGTTTAAAACATATGTAGATTTTTCCTGGTTTAGTGATATCATCGTCGATGTTTGCGTAATGCACATTCTAAAGTTTATAAGCTTATGCTTATGGCACTTCAATTGGATCACCGAGAAGGATTGCTGCTTTTCCAGATAATCCAGTCCAATAAGGCGTTGTGGTGCACATGCAACCTGCAGGCAATTGATAGCGATCGGGTCCGCCCGGTAAGGGACGACTTCAAGGTCACTTTCGGATCGATCCCACCGGGACTGGTGCAGTGTGTCTATGAAGTGGTCTTGATGAGGATTCGACCACGGCTCTTCCGGCTTCCCAGAAACCGGTGTAGCTTTACGGGGGCACGTGTGTCCGCAAATTTACTGCTCGCGTTCGAAATGACTCACAAGGCTTTGAACTTTAAAAATCGGAAATACCGCCAGCACATGAATGTTTTGAATTATTTTGGAATGTATTATTCACGGTAAAGAACAAGCACAGCTCCACAGTTCATCGATCGATGTGTGATCGGTTGGTTACGATAGTGTTCCTTTTTTATTCATTCTACTTGACCAATGAACGCTGCGTTTAGAACTTTTATTTTTGGCGACCCCCGCTGTAGATCGGGTCCATTAATTAAGGTGGCATTTTCCAATATGACATCGGCAAGCGACGTACGCCCGCCAGCGATCGCGAAGGAACTCGTTGTGCAACGCGTGCGCGCTGCTCTGAAAATTTCAGCAACCCTTCCTTCTAGCTATTGGTCAGACAAACAAGTGACACAGCCTTGACATTAAGCCGGCGCAAAGCCCACTAGATCACATGCTTGTTCTGCAGATATTCAGCGCTAATCACGCCAGTTAGTTTGTCGTATATTTAGCCTTTTCTCGAGTATTTAGCGCTAGGCTTTAATCTCTGCATGTGACCCTTAGTTGAGGAAGTAATAAAGAGTAGTGAATAATTTCGCGAGTAGTAAGTAATATCAGCAGCGAAACAGGTTGCAGGTATGGGTAAACAACGTGTTATTTTATTCGAAACATTCGATAGTGTTGGAAGCGTTGTACAACTTTGTACAACGTTACACGACGACAATACGCATGTCAGAACCCCCGGGTAATGGGGTCAGTGCAGCAAAGCCTCAACCAAATCCTCGAGCATGTAAGGATGAATTCCAGCATTTAACCTTTCGACCGGCACGCCATTGCGATCGGTGAGAAAGATGGTGAAGTTACTGTTCACGAACCCACCACAATTGCCCGGCTTTTTCGCCTTCAGATACCTGTACAGTCCGGGTGCCTTCGAGCCGTTTACCTGTGGGCAGCAAAAAAAAAACGAAAACATCAGAGCCCACAACATTAGAACCATCAACCGTTGTGAAAAGGAAAGCGACCGAATTCTAGCACACGGCGAATGGCGCGAACTGCCAACCGTGGGGTGTGATTGGCGCGCTCGATTAGCAAAATGACCATACGGATGGTCGCAATTTAATATGTAACTGAAACGCATCCGCAGCATAAAAGGGGTGATACTTACGATGCGTCGAATCGTCGACAACGTGTCGGCCGAAGCGCGGAGGTTTCCATCGCTTCAAGGAAGCGAGGCAATAACGCAGCAAAAAAAAAATGTCTGTCAAACTAGTCGCGAGACGCGGCATACCAGAGAATAACAGTGAGAAAAAATGCATCTCAAGGACGACAATTAATCAACTGGCACCTGGGCCGGTGGGGATGGGCACGATCGCCGCCGCCGATCTTAGATCGCGGCCATAAACGCTGCGGCTCTGACCCAGATCAATTAAGATGAAAAGCGCGTGCGACGATAATCGTTGACGTGCTGGGGCCACGGTGCGGTTATCAAAAACACACCACTGCGAAGGATGCGTGAAATGAGTCCTGTGAGAAAATCTCTCCATGCCAAGAACGCAACACCGTAGCAGCACCGGTAGCGTACGGCTGCGGACGCAGGCGCCTTATTTGACTGTCGTCGTCCGAACTGTATCGTGCGTGTGGCCAAGTACGGCAGCCCGGTGATGCGGATCGATTCGACCGATCCCCGCATCAACTTACCTCAATCTCGGTGAAGATCTCACCGATCGGTTGGTCGCCGGCGCCTTCGAATCGCGCCACAATCTCGGCCGGCGACTCTTTGGCCCCGAACTGGAAGCATGGGAAGAAGAGGATGTTTAGGTCTGTCCCGCCGGCACGGTCACGTTGGGCGCAAGATGAGGATGTGAAAAGGAGAAGAAAAAAGTGGCCAATACAGAAGGTTGCCATATGTGACTGGGCCGGCTAGGTCCGAGGATGGCGTTGACATTGGCCTACGGTTGCCGCCCCTAGTGCCGAAGCCGGGTGGAGCATTTTGGGCACACGGATCGCACTGCTACTAGTACCTTTTCGAGAATCGTTGTGATACTTTCGGTACAGTGGCGTGAGAAGAGCCAACACCTTGTCGAACGTGGCATCCTTGGTGGAGAAGTTCACGATCAGGCAGACCGTGCCCTGGAAGCGCTCGAGCGAGGTCTCGTTGCCGTTCAGATCGGTGGTGGTGAATTCGAAGATTGATTTCGCCTTTTCCGGTGTAGATTGCATGTCCACTGGCTTTCTGTACCGCTGTTCGCTAACCTGAGAACCATTTTTACGCGGTGAGATTGCTTAGATCTTTAGACATAGACCGAATTGAGCCCTAAAATAAAGCTTTTCGTTAAAACACCTCAATGAACAACAGTGAAACGGAAGTTAACAAAATTCAAATCAAGTCGCTGTTGTTTGAAATTAAACACGACACCGGCGAAAGAGAACAGCGGACCGGTTCGCAGGTCACAGGTTATGCAATCAACACGCGTGTACAAGCACAAGCTGTGTTTCTACTCGACGTCACCCGTTCCGTTAACGCCTTTGGTTAAAAATACGAATTACAGGGAAAAAAGTGTGTAAGCTTCGTTTCGATCGCAACACTTTTTGCTAAACTTCTGATTACTCAAGTCCCGCACAAGCCCCCATCCGATACTGCACTACGTTTTACCGTTTCGTGTTCCGGCTCTGGGAGCTGGCTGGTAACCCGGATTATATTGATTTTTGCGCTCGACTGAAAACTTTCTACTATCAGCTGGCCGTTTAAATACGAAAAAGCGAAACTTTTTTTCCTCCTTGAACACTTCGCATGTTGCTCGGCTCGAGGAAGGCTTAGAACCATGAATAATGCAACACACCTAACCTCTGCGCGTCCACTGACCGTCAGTACTTGCGTAGGGTTCCCCGTTGACCGACCGGGATATCACAAAGACAATAAAAAAGCCCGAAATAAATGTCCACACATTTTACGTTGTGACTCAAGTGTCGTTACTTCCCGGTTCCACTTTATTGAGGCGTACACTTTGACGCCGTTGTTGGTCGAAAACGAATCGAATACAACAGCATAAGTAGATTTTCATACGCAAGGTGACTACGCATCTTTGTCTTCCACGATGCTTTTCGGGTATTTGGACGGCGCATAGTGACCGAACGGGATGCCGTTTTTATTGACCAAGTACTTAACACAGTTCCACTTCAGTTCTTCTCCGCCAACACCGACCAGGTTGTGCTTCAAGTACCTGTACCTATGCTGCTACTATTCATACTATTCTCTACGTTTGTGTGCTAAGCGCCAGTCTGAAGGAAATCATCGGGCCGCCCGGCCCAAACTTTTTTCAAACTTGCCAATCAAACTACAAATTTCTCAACACCGTTACCGTGTATTTTAAGCAAAAAGTTTATTAATCTTTCATTAACATTTTAGTGATGCATCAAGCACAAAAAGCAAGCATGGGTCCTTGCAGTCCTTAGCATGGGCAGCATGGGCCAGTGTTGTTAGCCCAGCAATTTGTCAATGTCCTTCACGATACTCTTCGGCGACGTAGTCGGTGCGTAACGGTCCACCGGCTGGCCATCCTTGTTGATCAGAAATTTGGAAAAGTTCCACTTGATAGAGTCACCCAGAATGCCGCCCTGCTTGTGCTTCAGGTACTTGTACAGCGGCTCTGCGTCATCACCATTCACCTTGATCTACAATGGGAACAAGTTTAGCGGATTTAAATTAGAATTGTGGTTGTACGTTCCAAGCCGAAGTAAAACGAAGATAGTATAACGAGTGAAAATTATTCTCCCATCATCGATGGGTCTATCACTGACATGATTCAGACCAAGCTCATCGAAATCGGCCTAACATTGAAATCAAATTTTATTTCTCTGCCTTGCTAAACACAGAATAATTCCCAAAAGGAACTCAGCGCGACTTTCAAACAACAAATTTATTTCAGAGATTGATTTTTCAGAAAAACATCAAGCATTCAAACATCAAGTTCCAGTTTTACCAAACTATTGACTAGTGTTTGCGAAAGGACCGGAGGCAGAGTCCTTGCGCCTGCGATTGCCAATAGTATTAGCCCAGCAACTTTTCAATATCCTTAAGGATACTGTTCGGCGACGTAGTCGGCGCATACCGGTCCACCGGTTGCCCGTCCTTGTTGACCAGGAACTTGGAGAAGTTCCACTTGATCGCATCGCCCAGTATGCTGCCCTGCTTATGCTTGAGATACTTGTAGAGCGGATCGGCACCATCCCCATTGACTTCGATCTGGCGGAAAGATGTAAAATCAAGTGTGAATTTGGTACAGCCCTTCTTGGCGTTCAGCAAAACCAAAACTGTTACTCAAACGTTATCACAACCACACACTATCAAAGGCAAAACCAACCACTAGTCACGGTTCATGCTTATCACGCTACGCAGCACAAGCATTTTGTAAAATATTAGCGTGACACAACTTCGTACTCTACAACTCAACACACTGTACGAAAGTAACCAAGCGTTTAAAAATTAATAAAATCAATAAAATAAAAGTGTACCGTACCTTGGCAAACACGTCTCCAACATTTGCCTTCGCCGAACGCAGGTGGCACACCATCTCCTCCCCATCCTGTTCCGGCATCTGGCCACCGAACTGATCGCACGGGAAGGACAGTACTTTGAAGTCTACAACCAAAGCGGAAGAAGAGGTCAGATTTGGGGACGGACTAACGCACACGATGGTCTTCTTACCCTTATCGGCGTACTTTTCCGACAGCTCGGTCAGCTCAGCATAGTTGCCCTTGGTGAGCCCGCACTTGGAGGCAATGTTGACGATGAGCAGCACCTTCCCGCGGTACTTGTCCAGGCTAACCGATTCCCCTTGCGAATCTTTCACCGTAAAATCGTAAACCGATTTTGCGTTCTTGTAGTCCTCCATCGTTGTTCCGTCGCTGGGTACCGCGCTAGACTGGCCGTAGTATCGATTGGTGCCGTACTATAAAACGAAAGCGATCTATAGCCTAGCGTGTATGGTGCAATCGGACAGCCGCGTTGCTCGGTTATCTGAATATTGAATGATGAGAAAACGGCACACAAGCGGCCAGATGTGTATACCGTCGCGTCAAGAGTCCGCTGAAGGACCGTTGGTGGTCGTGAAGCAAACAAATCCCACAACGCACAATGACTTGCGGAATGTCGTAGGCCGAACGAGGCAAAGCGGCGCCCCGAGGGGGAAGCAACCGGCGTGAGTCAGGTGGCTAAAAATTAGAGCCCCCCTCATCAGCAATGATGGCATCACTATCGGCCGGACCCGCACCTTCCGCTTCCTAGCGTCCCCATGCAAAATGTGCGATATGATAAAGTAACGAGCAAAGTCCAAATACTCACAGCTATTATGACACCGACCACGGTCAGTAATGCACTTTTCACCGACAACATTCCACCGGCCAGTTGTGCTTGTTTATCGAAAAAGGCTACTTACGTGGTTCGAAACTCGCGGGACTAAACAGAGCTGATTTCTGGCCAAAACTTTACCGAGTGCACAGAAAAGAGATAAGTTCTTCATTCACGGACTGCCGGTATGTTTTTGTGTTTAATGTCGACGCAATTTCTGGGCCGTTTGACAGCTGTGACCGGGGCAAACGATTTCATCGAAAACATCGCTCGTCAATACATCGCCAGCGTAGAGCGAAGTTTTTTCACCGGGACAGTGTTTTCATTTCAAATTCTCCGTTGCTTGTTGTTGGCGAACGGAACAAACATTCATTTTTCAACATTCAGGAACACTGATATGTTAAACTATAAATTGGTTTGTGTTTATTTTGCACAAAAACATTTCATAGACATCGTAAAAGATCGTACAATCAAAATGCTTACTGAATAAATTAACCGTCGAGTGGATTGATGGGGTTCGAACCTTTACGGTCACTGCGATAACCGATGAAGAATGGTGAATTTGAACCGTCCTTAGCGCGCCACGGGATGAAACAACGTTCAAATATCGTATAGAATACTGTTCCGCTTCGCAATGGCTGAGTGGTTTGATGCTGCATTGCTGTTGCGCGCTCTCCACCGCGCAAACTACTACTGGTCGTCGGCCGATAAATTAAACAAGACTATACACTATTTGGTAGGTACGGCTACGGCTAGAGAAAGTTGTCGTCTCGTTCGTCTCCAGCGCCGGGGCCGCGCGTTTCGCGCCCCACTTGCGCGCCGGTGTCCTGTCAAGTCACGTGTTCCCGGTCCGGGGTCCTACGGTCCTAGGGAGCCGCTTTATGCGGGCCACGCACCCCGGCCGAGAAGGGATCGAGGTGCAGCGGACGCAGATAGGTTACGACCTGGTTGGGATTGTTTTCGGCCGCAGCCAACTGGTGCAGATGATAGCGGGACGCCTGGGCCACCTGTCGGCCACCGGACGATGGCGTCGGATGGGGTCCTCCCCGTTGCCCGGGGTGACCGCCGGCAGCCAGGGCTGCCTGCTGGGCCTGATACTGAGAAATTGGCACAGGAACGGGCACAGGAACCGGTACGACGGAGTACCCGGCGTCAACCAGTGCCTGGAACTCCTCCGGCGTCAGCGGGCGGTCAATCTTCGGCGGCACCTTGTGGTGCTTCTCGCCGTAGTGTGCCGCCGGAGCAGGCGTCGCGGCGGCCGTAGCCTGGTTCACTCCCGTCGACTGCGACACGTAGATGGTGGAGCGTGACGGCGCGTGCGGATCGCTGGAGACGGGGCTCGGCTGGTCCTGTTGCTTTTCGCGCGGTGCATACCGGTGCTGTACCTGTTGCTGCTCGGCCGGTCTTGGCCGGTGCACCGATTGGACCGTCTTCTGGGGCTTCTCATGCTGTAGCTGCGGGGCCTCGACGATCTTCATCGGATGCTGGGGCGAGTGTTCCTCGAGCGTCTGCTGTTCCTTCAGCTGCTGCTGATGTTGGTGGTGCTGTTGCTGTTGCTGCTGCTGCTGCTGCTGCTGTTGGTAGTAGACCTGGACGTTCTTCTCCTTCGGCACGTAGTACTGTATCTTGGGCGACGGCGTGCCCGGGTGCTGCTTGGGCGAAACCTCCGCAAAGTACTGCTGTCCCTGGTGCGCCGGGGCCTGATGATGGTGCTGCGGATGGTGGTGCGCCTCCGGATTGCCTATGAACTGGTACTTCTGGGCCGGAATGTCGCTAAACTTCTGCGGTCCGACCTGCAGATGGGCTGGACTAATTTTCGGCCCCGCCAGCCCTGGGTGCCCTTGCGCAAACGATGCCACGTACTGCGCTTTCGCGTGTTTCAGTGGTTGCTGTGGGGCGCCACCGTGGTCGTGGGCCGGACCTCCGGCCTGCACGTAGGTGTACTCGTGGGACTGCGGGCTGGGTGTCGGTCCGTAGCGTTGCGCATCGTGCTGAGCCTCGTGGTGCGGATGAGCGAGCTGGCGGTAGGGGAGCGGCCGGTTGGACTCTACCAGTTTAGCGAGTTCCTTTTCGAAGGAAAAAGAACTAACTGGCTTCGGAACGGGCGTCACTGTGCCGGATTGCTGTATACTCTTGTACTGGATGCGATACTGCTCACCGTCGGCCGCCCCATAAGGTCCCGGCTGATCTTCGCTCGTCTCCAGCAGCTGAATGGCGGGCCGATACTTGTGCGGGGCTGTCGATGAGAATTGAAGAAAAACATGATACCCGTTAAAATCTCATCAATCTCTTCTAAATTAATTTAGAAAACATGCAGGTGCCTTGGGCAACGTACCCGGAACGTGCGCTGGGGCTCGGCCGTAGGCCTGCAGCCCTTGCGGCTGTTGCGGCTGGTGGTGCTGGTGGTGATAATGCGGATGGTAGGACTGCGGTCCAGCCGGGCTCGGAAGCTGCTGGGCTTGCTTCACCAACTGCGCGTACTCCTCCTCGGTGATGTACTGGATATGGTTCTGGTTTGGCTGCTGCGCGTGACTCGGATGTTCATACTGCTGCTGCTGCTGTTGCTGGTGCTGGTGCTGCTGGTGCGCCACTGCCTTGCCCTGCTTCGCGGCAGCTCCCTTGGGCTGATGTTCCGCCAACTGGTGAAGCAGACTGATGTACTCGGGGGGAAGCTAAAAATACATCGATTCGTCAGCAAATTGAAGGTCCTTTCGTGCTCGGTCCGGTCCTACGCCGCCGTCGATCGTTGGCTCGATAATGTCATCGCGGAATTGATCTTTGCACGCGGCGAGCGTGAGATTTGCAAAACCGTTCCCAGCGGCAAGCGGCCGTACTTGAACTCCGGTCGCGCTCTTCAGGAACCAATTACTCGATAACACCGTACGGTGATTATCTGAGCCCCCCTCCGGGTGGAATTTAATGTTGACGAGTGGTGCCGGCGGCCACAAATTAGCTAGCGGCCGTCTACCGGCGGTCTGATGTGGTTGTGATAATGGTTGTAGTTTACTACTTCACGGTCCATAAAGAACTATTCAGTGTAGTATTTGATTTTCCCTTAAATATTATTGTAACAAACACTCGCGGATTGCGGATTGCCCAAACCACAAACATGAACTCTTGGGATGATTTACTAAACTCGTGCTCGACTCCGCATTTACCCGCGCAACGTGATTTATGTTGGACTTTGGGCCAAAATATGCATGATGAATAGCGTGGGTAAATCATCATCATGATCTTCATCATGAAACTCGTCCCGCCGTGTAATTAGAGGTCGTTCATAGGTCAGCCCTCGGGATCGAACCGCTGGCTGCCACCACGAATGGAACAGGTTTGGCGATAAAGTAACGTCGAAACGGGGAAACTTCAAATCTGCTTCAAACTCACGTAGCGGATGCTACTCTCGGACGGATCGGACGCCAACCTTTGGGGCGACGGAATGGCTTGGCTTTTTTTCTGACGTCCAAAGACTGTCATGCTTTATGAGCGTGATCACGACGAAGCTGTAGCGAAGTCTCCGAGTGGATGGGTAGACTTCCTGCACCGTTGGCCAGCATATTACTGTGACGCTCATATGGAAGCAGCAGCAGTTTTTAGCAGCCACCGGAATGGACACACTTAACAAGCATACCCCACGGCAGGATGACATTTGTCGACCCTGGTGCCGCATGGTGACAGAAGGCCTAGAATTTTGTTATTAATCGTAAAATATTAAACCCCAGTTCAGCTCTTGAGCGGCGTCAGCCGAAGAGGATACTTCGTCCGAATAATTGTGCGGACAGCGTGTTTTTTTCATAGGCTCATCCTGACGACTCCATTCTTGAGTTCGGTCGAGGTTGGTTTGCGCCGTAGTCGGTGTCGTTGCGTAAGAACGGCGCGGCGTCCCGATCGATCGTGGTGCTAAAACGGTCGAACGTGCATCACGACGTTCGGTTCGGTTACGAAAAGCGCTGAACGTGGGCCCTCGTGGTGGCCAAAAGGGCTGAAGATGGCCCGACGATAGCTGGGCGCACTGGGACCGCCTGGCTGCCGGGCCTGTGGAGCTGGGGGGCTTTTTTCTTACCTCCTGGTACTGCGGCTGCTCCTGGGAGGCTTTGTGCCCGGCCGCGGACGCCTTGTAGGTGGGCTGACCTGCGGTCGCCTGCGCGTACTGAGCGTACTGAGCGGCCGCTTCCTCGCTCTGATAGTACTCCTGTGGCTGGTGCTGTGGCTGCTGGCGACGGCCACCAATTACCGACAGTGGAATCGATCGCGTCTCGTGTTCCGTCTGACGTTTCTCCTTCGCGGCGCTAGCGGCTACCGCTGCCGACGACTCCGTCGCGTTCTGCTTGTCCGCCAACGTCAGTCCTAGCAGGAGCGTTGCTGGAAAATTAAAACGGTTCCACATTTAATTACCGCACTGCACGTTGTGGTGTCTCATGGAAGGCGACCACTATTTTGTTGCGAGTTTATTCGCCATTACGGTTGTAGAAATCGATGAAAGCTGATAGATATGAAACCAATACAATGGTTAACCTTACCGCGGCTGATGATGAATATCTCCCAACTACTGCACTTAGAGGAGCGTTCCGCTAAGTGCTTCCGCTGCGGAGAGTACCCAACATAACCCCTATACTCGATGCCATAGCGTGTCCCTGCAACGTCTACCGGGGTGCCGTTGGCCAATGTGTGTTGACTAATCGCACCCAAATACCGCACCGCCTTATGTAACGGACCGACAGCTACGCGACAGATGGCGTCAGAAACGCCGGTTTTTTGCTTCGCCCATTGTTCTGGCGCAGACAACGATTAAGATCGAGTGAGAAACATTGCAACAGTAGCATCCAAAGTGCATGCCGCGCGCAGGGTGCATAGGCGACCTCGGCGACTTGCGCGGCCCCCGTGAGAACAGCCATTGCATTCACAGTACGCATCGACCAGATGCGTACCGCCGAGAGTTTGGCGTTGATCAAATTCTTCCACGCCGAAGGCATCACTTTTGGCTCATTGTTATCAGGCAGGTTTGGTTAGGAGTGGGCTACAGAGACGATGTAACGGCAACAATATTTTGTCACTCGGCTCGTCTCGGCCCCCTGAGGCTGTTCCCACCGGCTCGGCATGAGCTCACTGCCGGCTGGAATGGAATCTAATTAAGGAACGTATCAGGTAGGAATAGAAGTCAAGGTTCACGCCTCCATTCAGTGTCTTCGCGGTAATCAAAAGCCGAGCAAAAGGCTGAGAAAAATCACAGACAAGTGCCTGACCTGACCGATGTTTCATCACCAAAACCACAGAGAGACGCGTCTGTGCGTGCCACGGTCCGATTGGATTGAGACGTTGGGGAACGGAGCCTGATCTTCCGCGCCCAACGAAACCCAAATCGCTTCCCAAGAAACGACCACGCGCCGCGCTGGTCACGAAGATCTAGACCAAACAAAGCCGATTACGATCGTAATTAATTTGCTGGCCACGGTGGAGAACGGTTCCGAAGGGAAGACGACCCTACCCGTCGGATCTACGGATTTTGAAGGTTATGTATGGAGCTATCACAATATAAAAATCACACAACGCAAGACGGCATTTTTGGGTTCCACGCTTCACGTTGGCATTTCAGGGACCTCTCGCTCGATCTGCGTTGGGAGTGCGTTCTTGCGCAAACCATCTCGAAGTGGCCATTATTAGTAGCACACCGGTTATTAAAACCGATTACCGCACAATGGCGGCTCCCGGCTCTAGTTTTGTGGCCCAGTCCAGCATCCAATGTCCGGAACGCGGATTCGATAGCCGCCGTGACGCAAGAAAGTTTTTGCTGGCGTGCCACCGAATTCGATGGCTTCGAAGTGACCACCGGTCACGACCACCGACGACAATGCTCCGAAATGGCTACTGTGCACGCTCCACTCCGGCACGCGGCCGGATGGGAAAGTGTCCGGCGAGTGGTCCAGAAAAAGCGGTCGCCATCGACCGACGATAGAACTGTCCACCGTGGTGGTGTGATAATTGACGGTTTTCGGTGCCACAAGCGCCCTGGCTCGCTTTTCCACAATCGGTCGGGGAGTCCCCCGGTGGAGTCGTGAACCGCTACCATCCGATTAGCGGAGCCAGAAAGTGACACTCAAACCCGTTTCACTGCCGAGCGTGAAATATTTCATCAACCGGGCAGATCAACGAGTCGTCCCGAGAGGGACTTCGAGCACGATGAACTCGCAGACCCGGCGGGGGGGCAAGAGCTTCACCTGCTTGGCGTCTTTCACCGATTATTTTCACCACTTCTTGCTGCTAATCTTGATCCGATTCCGGTCGGAAACCGGTGAAATCGGCACCATCGGGGTCGGTGCAAGTAATGTTCCGCCTGAGACCTGAGTAAAGGCCGTGTGTGCATTAAATGTGCAAAACCTTTCTTTATGTAAAGCCCGCGAGCATCGTGGACACGGTTCGCGCACGTACACTCGACCGGCGCGCCAGGATCACTATTAATCTCCGTGAAATGTTTCGCGCAGTTCAATCGCTCACTTGGCCCCCAACCCCGGTACGCCACAGGTTCGCCCATTAGTCGTCGGCGGCCGCAAAGTCGTCGTTAATGGCGCCCGGACCTCAACGGCCAAACTTTCTTTCTTAAGCGCTGTCGCGGGGGCTGCTATAAAAACCCTCGACAGCCGCCCGGCGGCGGCTCTTGGGGTCCCGTTTCTCGCCCGATCGATGCCAATGACAATGCGGTGGCGGGAGCCCTCTTCACGTCACGTCCTTCGGCTTCGGGTGAGAAATTAATTTGTATTCCGTCACGCGGCTAAGTTTCGGTCCGTTGGCTTGGCACCTTCAGGATGGTACTTTACATACGAGATCGTTCCTCTTTCGCCTAGTCCTATTATTATTATGGCTGCGCTGGGGCTCCGTTTTCACGTCACCCCGTCGGCTTAGCATGAGCCCGGTGGCAGCGAAACCACTACCCCGGTTCGGTGGTGAGGAAGTCAAACCTGTCGGAGTGTGTCGCTTCCCGTGTGGGGGTTAGCTAC
Source organism: Anopheles bellator (assembly GCF_943735745.2). Taxonomy (NCBI): domain Eukaryota; kingdom Metazoa; phylum Arthropoda; class Insecta; order Diptera; family Culicidae; genus Anopheles; species Anopheles bellator. The sequence continues at coordinate 26,118,218 of NC_071286.1, forward strand.
AACGTTGCGAATCTACTCCCGGCTCGATCGCAGGCTGAAGCTACCGACGATTTTCGTTGATGGTTAAAAGTAAACAGTAAATCCGCCATGTTCCGGGCCCTGGCACGGCGGACGAAACTTTCGATTTCCATTTTATTGTAACCGTATTAAAACGGCGCCGGCCCGCACGACTTGATTCTCCCCAACTTGGTGCGATGGCTTAAGGCAGGCTTAAGGCAGGCTGTTCGCGACCAACCGGACTGGTTAACATGCGGCCACTAAATTACGCCTTCCGCGCGTGTGAAGTACAAAGTTTTTGGACTTTCGATTACCACTTGCGTCTTCCGGTTTTTCCAACCCGGGAAGCGCGAACCTGTACGGAACCCGCTTCGTGCCACCTTTTTTCCTGATACGCTAAACCCAGCAGATGCCCACAGCGCCTGGCTGCCCATCTGGCAACATGTGGGACTCGCGACCGTATGGAAGCCGCACGCGCCTGATCGTAATCATGTTCGGCATGATTTGCACGATCGGTGCGTTTCGTGAAAGCGCACCGAGCGAGGCAGAGAGAGAGAGAGAGCGAGATCGGCATCGCCGATCGATCGAGCGATCAAGTTCAAGTTTGTGGCTCCCTGCTGGCTGGAGCGTGCAAATGGACCTTCACCGTGCGGGTCCGTGGCACTCTCCGGCGGATGGGGGGCGGTGATTTAATAAAGCACGAAAACCTGAGCACGGAACGCATCGATCGGGAGTCGATGTCGATAATTTGCGCGTAGCGTCATTAACCATTTGTCGTGGCATTTAGCGCCGTCACGGCACACGTTACACGAGATTCCCACCGGCCAAGTCAAGGAGGTGCGATCGATCACGGAGTCACTGTCACGGAGAAGATTGAGTCGATCGCTCGATCGGGACCCACGACAGGATTACGATCGTTGGATAACGCGTCGGTGTGCGTGCTTTAATTTCCAGCTTTGAATTTCATCGCTGATGATGGTTTTGCGTTCCGACTTCACTGTCCGAGTTGTCCTGTTTTCATTGACTACTACTGCACGCGTTACATTCTCATCACCCGAAAAACCCGCTGCTACGTAATCGTAATTATGTTGCACTCGAAATCGGCGAGATTTTGTAAAACGATCGTTTCGATCCCGTTTCCAAGCTGCGTGTGGGGAAGACGCTGTGAAAACTCGTGACGGCCCGGGCTGCGGTGCAACGGGGCAGTCCGGCATCGGAGCATAGAGCACCGGCCGCGGCCGCGGCATTAGCGTCGATCAGGTTCGGTTATTTAACTATGCACTGGCGGCCTTACGTAAAGGCGGCCGCGGTCCCATCGCAAATTTGCACATCAAAACCAGAAATTAACGGTTGCGAGTTTTCAGCAGAGAAAACCAAAAATCCGCTTCGGCCGGCCGGGGCTCACTTTCCATATTTTCCAATCTTCCACCAGTCGGCGTTGCGTGCCGATGACGAGCGTGAGAAAAGTGATCATAAATGAGCGATGAGCGGTGCGACGGGCCCATTAGTTGTTAACTAATTTCTGTTTTCGGTTTATGTTTTTTTTTGCTATTTCGAGCGCACTATTATGTATCCGACGGGGCCACCGTTTTCGGATCGGATCGACTTTGTGGGAACGAATCCCGCGGGGACAGTATTGCCTCACGTGGCACGCGGAAAAGCGTGTGGCTTAGCAAATGTCAGGCGAAGGACCGACCGAAGCTGCAAAAGTGATCACTATCGCTCGCAGCGAAAAGCACCGACAAACGAACGCCATTAATCCGTCAGCTTGTCAATCCGTCGCTCTTCACGGTTGCGTGGTGCAAGAAATGAAAAAAACTGCTATGTGTGGCCACCGGATGCTATCTGGTCGGTGCCATCATGGGTGCTGCAAGTGCATCGACCTTCCAAAGCACTGCATCTGCCAGGCCGAGCCAGGCCGACTCCCACATCGGCGGCGCCACCGATCATTGCGCCGGTCACCCGCGCGCGCGCGCATAACGATGTGCATCGAATTTCCACTTTCTAAACGGTTGTGCCCCGTTGTGCGAGGTGGAAAAGTGTCCAGCCGGCATTCCACCGGCTGTCACCTGCATCCACACCGCCGCCCCGAATCATGATGATAACCCCCGGGTCGCGCACGGCCAGAGAATGGAGTCATAAATAGCGTCATGCGCACGCTGCACAATGCGCAAGCGCCACCACGCGGATGCTGCGCACGGCCGGGGTCTTTTATGCTTTTATACCCGGCGGCGGTGGTGGGCTGACCACCCTGGTCGGTCGGCATGATGGGTGATTAGAGCAGTAAAAATTGCCAAAGACGACCAAAGGCTTTAATTGGCCAGCGCACGGGGCTCGGGACGGCTTAGGGCGGCTGGACAATGCTGCGTATTGCATCACACCGCGAACCGGAAACGGACGGCAAAGTTTGCCATTTCATCAAGGTCCAGCCTCCCGTCGGTGATTGGGGGGGGGCCGTGGGGCCGGAAGCGCAGCATTGGGTGAAATTTTATGTTCATATGAAAAAGGCGAAGCAAGGAAAATGGTTGAAAAGATGAACGAGTACGGCCAACACTGGGTGGAACCTCGTTTAAATTGGGTTTCCCCGTTTGTGGCGCAAATTGTTTTCGATGGGTAACGTTTACGCGGTTGTGCGATGGAAATGAAATGAAAAACCATCAACCACCGACGTAATTCGGACCCGCAGCTAGCTTCGTGGATCGCGGAATGGAATCAAGCAGCAAACGGATTGATTGGGCCAATTACGCCGGGGGCTGTGGTTTGGTTTTGATTTTGATGGGGAGAAATTAAATTATTAAGCAATTGATAAGGCGAACGATAGGACGAGGAAAGGACAATTATGTGGTCCAAAAAGGAGCACAAATTGATGTGGCCAAGACCACGTAGGAGCCTGGCTTCGTTTTGATCAATTGAATAAAATTGATATAAAATGTTTGGCATTAAAATGAACATTTTTAATGTCTGTATTTGGCTGCATAAATCAACTTTCTAAGGGTTTCTAATCAACTTATTGCAATTGTTACGCAAATTGTACCCCATTTCCCTAGCATTAGAGTTCACATCTTGCCCGGTGCAATCTATCGCTACATCGGTTCCACCAGCATCCAGACCAACGTGGCCGTCTCCGCCGTACGTGGCGCTAATGATGGTGGACCAAAAACAATAGACAATGCTAATTGAGTACCCCGAGAGCTGCAGAAAGTGTATTTATTTGGAAAAAGCTTTCACCCCTCAATAAACCCCCCCGGGCCACATCGGAACAGATCATCGCCCGCATCGCTGGCAACGCAGGTGTCTCCTCACCCAGGTGCCCAGGTTCTTCAAACCCTCCAAACCAAACATTACGTAACGAGCGGCCGTGCCAAACGGGAAAAGGATGATCTCGAGCGGCACCGAAGACAGTCCGGTCTTTTGTGCCTTCTTCACCGCTGGCACGGGTAGGCGCATCGCCAAAACCGAAAGGCAGACTAACCCCGGACCGTAACGTGATGTTTCTCTTTCGATCGGTTTTTGGAGCAAACGTCCCGTGGAGCCCGTAACGTGAAACGGAAAGTTCACATGCTTGGCTGGAAAAGGTAAATGTTTAAGCCATCAAGTGCTAGTTCCCGGTGCCCGGGTCTGCACGAGGTCTGGAGTGGGTTTCTTGAACCGCAGCTCTACAAAGTTCGCCTCTGGGAGCCACCGATCCGTATTCATGGTAAATACCTGCAGGAGGTACTTTGGAGCACCGGTACGAGGAGTTCCGACTACACCACTGTGATCTACGAGGTGTGTTGAAAAAGTATCGCGACTTTTGAATTTCCGCGGGCTACGTATATCCGATTTTTGATTTTTTGGTGGCGTTTGGTTGCTACACATGTCAGTGACTTATGGTGAAAAGTTCGACCATTTTGAGTAATCAGTCAATTTTTGACAGCTGTTTCGCTTGGACAAGATTTGGCTCATCGTCGATTTTTCTCTATACCAAACAAATGGATGGCAAAGAATCTATATCGAATTTTGTGTGAAAAACGAAATTAAGAGATCGGACACAGTAGAAACGTTGACTGTTGCTTATGTTGAAGCTGTTAAGACCAAAAGCACCGCTTATCCGGTGGTTCCAAAATTTTTCGGAGGGCCTAGAAGATGTGCACGTCGAAGTGCCAAGTTTGGTCGAGTGTGAACCCTTTTGCTTTAAGTTTTCTGCAATTACAAGGTCGTGGTGCATCATGAGTTGTTGCCAAACGGTAGAACGGTGAATAAAGAATATTCTCTGCAAATTATACGCAATTTTCCCGAAGCTCACAAACGCCCGGATTTGTGGGAAACCCAAAATTGGCTGTTGCACTCTTGCTAACACATCGTGGTTCTGCTTGAATTTTTGGGCAAAACATCAAACTAATGATGTCAAAGCTACCGTATTATCCAAATCTGTTTTTTCCTATTTCCAAATCTCAAGTTACCGCTTCGTGGACAATTACCTTTGGAGCAGACAAAAATCGACGATGAGCCAAAATACGTCTAAGCAAAACAGCTGTCAAAAATTGACTGATTACTCAAAATGGTCGCACTTTTCACCATAAGTCACTGACATGTGTTCAAAAATCGCATATACGTAGCCCGCCGAAATTCAAAAGTCGCGATACTTTTTGAACACACCTCGTACTTCAGCAGAATAATTACCTGGTTGTAATTTTTTTAGCAACGTATCCCCGTTTTGGAAACAAACAAACTGGACCACAAATTTGACTACCTCACAAGCTGGTCTACTAGCTTCAGGCGCTCCAGACGGATCATTTCTTCGCCATTGGGTTCTGTTCGTTTGTACAAACAAGCTGAGAAAACATCCGCAGCATCCGTGCGCCTATCGAAAGGGCATTCCCAGGCTTACGTCCATCGCGTGCCCTTCAAGATGCGCACTCTCACGGTCTCGAGCACCTTACGGCCACTTCCACGGAGGGATGGAGCCAGCTCATCGCTGCCATCGGCTCATTTGCGCCATTGAGACAAAAGCGTTTAGGATGAGAAAAATGATGCCACTTAGAGCTACGACCACTGGCCGAGTGTCTGCGGCGAAAGGCAAGCGATTGGGTGACTTGGACTCGGTTGGACTCCGATGTAATCGAGTGGACCGAACCTGCCGCTCACTGCTTCATGCGATCGGAAGAAAAAAGGTGTAATCCGATAATTAGCATCACAATGGCGCGCCTGGGAGTCCCGGCAGTGCGGACGCTTTTGTTGGTCCCCGATCGATTGGAATGCAAATGCACCGCTCGATGCACTTCCATTTTCTATTCGGATGCAACCTCTCACCGGACGCCTGGGCGAAAGGCCGCCCAGGCCCCTTTCCGTCCCGGGTTCCATTCTCCCGCTACGGTTACGTAATGAGCAGTCCGTGACAACGCGCAGGTCCGAGGCTGATGACAGGCTATTATGATGAAGTAGTTTCCATGGCATAAGTAGATGCAAGCAGACATTGGCAGATGCAGATGGCCGGGGATCCTGAGACGGGGACGGAAAGAAGGCCAGCCCGGCAGCAGGTGCCCGGCGGGGGCTTGCTTGAGTTTTGGTTTTGTTGCTTTCTAAATTGCAAAACCGGATGCTGGCGTTTGTTGTTTTGTTTCTCCCCACCGCACCCGTTCCGCGCGGCGCTCCCGTCTGGAGCGCCCACCAGATGCGCAAGGTGCCGTTTCCCAGTCGGGGTTTCGAGGCTCTAACCGGAGCACACGGGACCCCCATTCCCGGGGACCCGGACCCGGACTGTTGCATGTGTGCGTTTTGTGTTTGAAGCCCCGCTCCGTTTCCCCCCGGGTAGCGCCTCGAGACAGGTTTCTTGTGGGGTAAGTTCTCCGACTTCTCCGAAGTGCCCCTTTCTTGGCTCGGCTCGCCGCCGAGGAAGTGAGCAATAGGAAATGTGCAGTTGAAAAATGATGGCTAGGAAAAGGCTGTCAAAGGCGTTCGAGCCGCGGGCGGTTTCCGCTTACTTGTTCGTGTCTAATTGATTTCTTGTTCATTTCACCGTGGTCACTTTTGGAGAGATTCGCTTTGGAGGACTGCAGGCCCTCAAATCCGCTAGGGGAAAAAAGACGAAATGATACATGAGGCGCGAATGGTAAGTGGAAGTTTCCAAGAACTGCGCGTAACAAGTTTTGTCCTAGGCTCTCTCTCTCTCTCCTCTCTGACTCCGCCGCGTCAAGCGTCATTCTTGTGTTCCAACATGCAAATCGTCAAGCCTTGGCCCATAACTTCTCGCGCCAACATTGGAAAAGTTCGCACCAACACCCCGGCGGAGATCAGAAGCCGCCGGAGGCGTGTGTGGTCTATGCAAATAGGCCCTATGCCAGTTGCGGTAAGCCCTGCGCTCATTTCCGATCCGACCACCCTTTGGAGGTCTCTGCACACCACGCGCGTGCACTAAACACACCCCGCGGTGAAAAATTGGGGCACGAGAATTTGTGCTAGAATTTTCCGTACACCAATCGCGCTCGGTTGGCCTGGTAATTACCAGCATCGAGACAGAGCGGGGGGTGTTGCACAAGGGTTACACCACCTTCTGCGGCCTCTTGTAGGATTCCGATCCCAATTCGGTGCGATGCTGGTGACATTTGCCAGTGACGCTGCCGCCGTCCCTTGTTCACAGCGTGTCATCCGCGCGTCGGTGACATTTGCCGCGATCGATCCGTAAACTCACTGCTGACGTTCCCATCCGACGTCGAAGGTAGCAAAGGAAGGCCCTGCACCATCATCACTCACCTAGGAATAGTTTGGACCACATGGCTGGCGCTGCTTTCGTTCTCGCTTTTCGGTAGCTGCTTCGATCTGGCTTCAACCACACAACGTTTCACGGCCTGCAGGGTTCTGCAGAGTCCAGAATGGAGGGTTCCCGAAGAACCGCGGGATTCACTTCACTACACGGCACCCGTTGGCACGAACACACCACCGATTAATGAGCACGTCAACTCCACGACTCACAGCCTCGATTGGTTGCCACGATGAATCGGGTCGATCGTGCGCACAGCTTTCCGGTGGGCGGCCTCGGGTGGGCCTGGGGACAACACTGAACGGCTCGATCCGTGCTGGCTCAAACCGTTGCACAGATTAGGCAAATGGTGCATCTGCACTGTGCATTTATAAAAAGGTGCCCTCCAAACGGGACCCAACAGCCCGGGGTGGGGATCGGTCGGCAGTACCGTGGCTGGCTTCGGGTGCCCGAATCAACGCGCGAAGCAGTGGTCGTCGTCGGTAATAACCCGAAACGGCGTCGTCGTCGTCGTCGTCGTCGTGGTCCGAACGAACGGTGGTGGTCCAAGCTTTTCCCCGACGATCGAAAAGGAAAACGCGCGATCAGCTGCTGGTTGGGCTTTTCTAACGCCACGAAGACCGCGGAGCAGCATCACCGCCGCCAGTGAGTGGGGTCGAGTTCGGACCCAACGGAAGAGCCGCGTGCCGGCAAATGATGCAATTCGGTGGTGGTGGTGCATTTTTCAATCAGCTTCCTCTCGGCCGTACTAACGGTCATCCCGAGGTCACCCGTAATTTGGCGGTCCACGGTAATTATGCTGTTTGTGGAGCGTGAGCTCCCTTTTGCGAGCTCCAATATTTATTCTACGACACAGGTTTGTTATGCAAAGTTTTTGAACCTAAACAACCGTTCCATGGCACGTAAGGATTAAGCGCATCTTTTCGAAATCTTTTCCTAATTTCCAGATGATGAATTTTCCACCCAAGCTCTCTGGTGGGCTACCTTTTCTCAGCATTACAACCCCAACAGAGAGTAGTGTAAATATCGTAGTAATTTGTGCGATAAATGCCCGCGTAAAGACACTCAAATCATTATTAAGAGCCGATAGTTCCACACGACTCCACACTCCAGCCAACAAAAGCGGTCCACTTTTCGTCAATCAAACATAACCGCTTCCAGTGCCCGGCCGGCATTGTTCCGAGCTGCGTATTGTGAAGCACACAAAATTAACCCATAACGGATTGGTTTTTGTAGTTTTATGTAAAAGAATGTCGCCAGGCGCATTAAACTAAAGCGACACCGGTGGGCTGTCGGCGGCGGCCATGAAAGCAAACATAATTTTACTTCCCATTTGCCTTCCCATCGGCCAGTGCTCCGGCCACAACCGTGGTCCACCGTCAAAGGCAATCAGATTGAACAATTAATCAGATGCGGTTAATTTGTGGGGTTTTTTTTTTCTACTCCCTTTTCCTGCGGACGGCGACGTTTGCAACTGGAGCTACCGCTCGAGGTGCTTCGGAAGGAAACGGGTACAAAATGGCCTCGTTGCGGTTCCGGCCTTCGGGAAGGGAGGTGTCGAATTTTCCGGCCCCGCGTGGACACCTGGGGGATGGGGTTTCGTGTTGTGTTGCCATATCGGAAGTGATCCGATTACCAAACGGAGCATCAGTCGTCTGGGTGTCAGTTACCGAAAGTGCATCCGCGAGCGAAAACTGATCAAGTTTCGGTTTTTCACCATGCGTTTCGGAAACAGTTTTCCCGCCCTGGCCGGGAAAGGAAAAGTCCATTACGAAGGGAGTTTTTATTACGGTAGACGCTTTGGTTGGGAGACGCTTGAAGCTTCGGTCTTTTGGTACATTAAAATCTCATCCGTCCGGTCCGTGGTCCGGTGGTTGTGTGGGGTGATGCACGAGTGAGCTCCTCGTATACGGACCCCGTACCCGTTTCAGGGCATTTATGGAACGCATTTAAATCACTGACTTGCACCTTTCGTTTTTGGTTTATGTTCAGCCCCCGGGGAAAAATGTGTACCGTTTGAGGGACGCCGGAAGGTGAGCAAACGTGGCCACGGGTTTTGGCCATCCTGTTTTGAGCATTTGCCGCGCCTCTGCTTACCTCAACAAGTCAGTCATAAATAGTAAACGGTGTGCCGTATTTTTCGTGCAACTGGAACAACAATTGCAACGTGCTTTCGTGCTGGGTTCCGTTGCATCGTGTTGCTGCTGCGCAACGTTAAGATAAGAGCCGAGTGAACTTTATGCGCTGCCTGATGCGAATTAACTCCAGCAACCATCAGATGAGTGTGGCTCAAACGGCTCAGCGACGCCATGAGAGAGAGGTCACTACGAACTCCGTGGCCAAACACCGCATAACGGGTCGGGTTCACTCGCCCAAAGCGCCCAGTAAGTGGATACCGTACCGTACCACCCCAATAAAAGCTCCATTGCTTTGCATAAGCACAATCATTAGCACTATTCGCATTCGCACTTGCTTTCTTTTATTTCTAGCTAAAACGTACTCTAAGGGAGCAGCGGCCGAGCGGCCCAGGGCATCGAGTCGAGGCGAACCCCGACATAAGTGCCCCAAAACCGCGGCTTATTGCCCTCGGATTGTGGGCCCTCCAGTGCGCTAATGTGCGGCCCGGCTGGCTGACTGACCGAGAAGGCAGTTGCTTTAGGCTTAGGAAATCATCAAATCTTCTCTGCGGCATGGCGCGGCACGATCGTTCCTCGTGTCTGGCCCACCGAGCCTGACTGGATTGGTGGACGGATTTTTTATATTATTTTATATGGGGCTTTTCTTATGGCTTTTCACTCCACGTCGCGACGTCGACCGAATTATGAAGGGGGCCCCGGGGGCTCACGTAACGTGCTGGCCGAGGAAATCACCGAATTAATTAAAACATGCAGAATGCGTGAAAATTCTCCCCGTTTGCGGCATTTGCGTTGCGTCGGCTCGCGTGGACACGTAATGCTGAAGATTTCGGTGGCCATAAACCGCTGAAAGGCTGCCTGCCTGGTTTCGTGGTTTCCATTGTGGGTCCGAAGAGGGAAAACATCGGCGTCAACCATCAATCACTTGGTGGGTTTATCGCCGTTTTGCACCATTAGCGTAGGATCGATCGAGGTCTTCCGTCCCGAAAACGTCGTACCTTCCTGAGCGGAACGATCGGACGCGAAAATTCCACTTCCTCTTCTGCGTCTTCACGGACGGCCGATTTTGTTTTCCATTATTCCTGCACAGGTGCTCGTCCGTTTCGGTCCTGTCGCCCGCCACTCATCGCTTCGCTTTTATTAATTAACAAATAATTATTGTTGCCATCTTACGGCGGGCCCATCACGAGACATATTGAAAGCCCACCCGAAAGAAAGGATCTCGATTGCGAAATGACGAAGAAGCTAGAAGTTAGTGTAGCGAAACGCTCGGCAAATAAGACACTGCTACTGCTGCTGCTGCTTCTCTTTTAATGCTCCATTTTGCCATACAAAACGGTTTAGCGCAGCGTGAATTATGCTTAAGTACATGCGCACGCGCCCGCGCCATGTTTTCAATTGTACGCTGATGTTTTGATTGTCTAAAAGTGACTCCCAAAAGATAACCTATTACCATTGCGTTGCATAAGCCCACTACAAAACTCGCTGGCTCGGTGGTTCCCACCCGGGTGTCCTTCTTTCTCCGCGCCACGATCGCTTTTAGTCGCGCATCGGGCTGGCCCCAGAACGTAAACGCCACTGCGCTCAAACAATAGGCCCCCCAAAGGCACGCGGTCCGGCCTGCAATGGACCGTAAAGTCGAAAGTCGAATGGGCCGAGAAATGCAAATTCATCAGTGGCCAACGCCGACGATGGATTGATAATTTTCAAAGTGCGAATTTAAATTTCGCCACAAACAGGCGGGAAGGTCCCTTTTAGAACCGAATGCCAGGCGGCCCTTTACGACTGTGCCGAACAGTGGTTCGGTTTTTTCGGCACTCGACAGCAGCGCCTATCGGCACCATAAATCAGCCGACGCCGCCGCCACAGTGAAGGGCAACCCTTATGCAATCGTCGGTTGGTCGGGCCGGGGCCCGAAAAGTCGAGCAACAGGCCAGTAGTCGGCTGCAAAACATCTCACCGACCAGCAAGACGGCCACGGTGCACACATCGGAACAAAATGCTAAACACGACGACGACGGGAGGGCTAAGCATCGACACCACGTTGACCCACCCAGCCGCGACAGGCATCGAAATTAAGTCACCTTCCGTGGCGCAGTCGCATGACCTCCAGCAGCACCGGGACGGGGGGCGCGCGATATGCATTAATTTTGCAACAAACAAGCGCACACTCCCATTGTTCCATTGCGAGCCGCTGGCGTGAATTGGGTGCATTTGCGCACTCCGCGCAACCCGGTGGCCGATATGCTGTTGCAGGCCCGACCTCGCGGCGGATGCGATAGTTTCACGATAGCTCCCGCCCGGAGTGGACTGATGAAAAATGGGGTTTGTCACTCGGTGCTCGCGAATACGAATGGATGGGGATGATGTTGGCGTATTTGCTTTGTTCCTGGGTTCTATTGCTCTCGAGCAGCGAGGCAGTAAATGGTTTACAACATTTCTTCTTCGCACTTCGCACACTTCTCCGGCACACAAGCCCGGCTTTCGATTGCTCCGGTTCACGAAATCGCTTTTAACGGAATCGAGCTGGGCGATACGAGAATGCCTTTCAATTTGGGCTGGAGTGGATTACTTCACGGTGGGGTACTTTTGATAGGTTGGCTTAAAAAGCGGAATGGCACTAACCTTCAGATTTTTATTTAGTAAAAGCAAAATGTACCAAAAGTTAGGTTTGTTTAAGATTATCTAAAATTGTTTGAAGAATCGTCGCATCGCTGGATTCGGGATTGTGAATTCGGGTTTGTGAATATAAAATAATTTGTGTAAAACGATCTTATTCTGTGAAAGTCTCTGCCAAGTTATGTATCTAAGATTGTGTTGAAAATTGAAGCTGAAATAGAGATGTATGACTTCCAAGTTGTTGAGACTTTCAAAGCACCATAAACCCGCGCCCAACGGCCATTTGCCAGTCTCGCGTAGTTACGAGGAAGGTACGGCATCGTTCCGGAGTTTCATTACATTCCGCGTAACGTTCCCCGTGGAAGTGTTCGATCCAATTACGTCCGGATCGGAACCGGACTCAGCAGCTCATTACGGTTCCGTTTTCTCGCGCGCGACCGCTGACTCGCTCGCCACTGCAAGGAAGCGATCGAATTACGGTGGAACCTTAAATCAAGCATCATTATTCAACAACAAAAAAAGCCAAACAAACGCAAAATGGAACGACCTTCGGCGTGACATTTTAATGCTCACCTAACTGCTGGCCGGGCTATTGGCGCAAACGCCGCGCCACACCACCAGACCGCCGGACTGTCAATGGCGCGCACCGATACAATTGCTACTGTGGCTTGCGTTCGAACCTTTCGGCCTGGCCCCCGCCGATCAATTTGTTGGTGGAACGTGTCGTTGATGGTGATCCCATTTGCGCGCTCGATACGACTTCGCCCCGATCGCCCGATCTCGGATGGACAACTGGCCGGCTTGTGCATGAGCGGACACGGCATATACTGATAATGGATTGATCTTTGAAGACCAGGGCGAGCCACCCCACTGGGTGAAAACGCGTGAGAAAACAAAGTTTTGCATATCGTCTTATTGGCCCGAGATCTCGCACAAAACACCCCCGGCATTGGCTGGCCGATAAACGGCCCGTAAAAGATTACCGGGACGCGATAGGCGGGGGGATTTTATTTTCTAATGCTGCCGCACAGTTGAGTTGTTTGCATTTTATTAGCGGCGTTCGTCTTCCTCGGCCATCCCGTCTCTCGGCGCCGGCGATGGCGTTGGTAAACGAGCCGAAAGAAATCGAAAGTTTACTTTCTTCCTTCGCGCGCGTCCGCTACAGTTTCAAGTGCCTTTGGCCACCCCGGGCGGGGAGGCACGGGAAGCGAACGGGACAGGGCGGCTCGTGTTACAGTGTTGCGCGCGGTTCGTCGCCTGTCGCTGCATTGCACTCGTTTGTATCGCTACCGCGCTACCGAATGGGTCTGCAAAATGGATGAAATGATTGTTTTTTTTGTGTGTCTTTGGTTCTTTCTTCGTTTTGCGGTGCGGTGTAACCGAGGGGGGAAACCGCACAACCCACAACCGGGCCGGGGCGTTCGGGGGCCAGCTAAACGGGGCTCGTTTCGCAATCGGTCTACATTTTTGCGTGCATCTCGTCGCACGTTACAGATGGCACCCTGCGCCGGATTCCTAATAACGCTTTGACGAAGGTGCTGCGGGCGTTCGCTCCCCTTTGGGCACTTACCGAAGCCACAGCTGGGTCCACCGGTGCGGTAACTGGTAACGGGTCGCGGCCGCGCAAGGTAACGCGCAATGTAACGAACAATAAACGCGGGAGCCGAAATCCGCCGAGCGATATAATTACGTGTCAAATCGTCCAGAAAGAAGGAGCGCAAACTGGCCTCGTGGTGGTCCGGAGGAATTAGTTTTATTTGTACTAACAACAATCGTTTCATTTTCAAGCTTTATTCGGCCTGGTGGTGTTTGGGTTGCGAACGGCGCAAACGGCTCCATCGGGAGAGTGTTTTGTTGCCCGTTTGGTAAGAGGAACCACGGTGAAGCCGTGCTGCCGTAAGAGCCCCGTCGGAACGCCATTGTGATAGAAGCACCTTACAACCCTTCAGCATAAATATTGGTGGCCGACTTTTCAACCATTCCCTAATTTTTTCAGATCTGTATTAATCGCTTCGCTGATCTGTAACGAAAATTTGCACACGCCATGTTTTACAACTCAATCCGATGTACTGAAGTAAGTGCCACAGCAGTAATTAGGCGCTGTAAATGCCACATTGCCCTGTGTTTTGTATGGCAGTACCGAGAATTCATAGGAAGAGCAACCTCCAAGATCAGCTTAAAATGATCAAGCATAAACCAACCCATTCAAACGTTATCCTTATGGGGTAACTTTAACAACACGTCGACTTCCATAGCGATGAAAATTGCATGACCATACATTGTTTCTTTTAATTGACAGAAAAATCCACAAGCTGGTCGAAACATGGTAGAAAATTGTAGCTGCCGAAAGACAGCACTTTTGACACTGAACATTCACGTATCGAATAGTCCCCCCAAAAGGAAGGCCTCTACACGAGAAAGTATTTAGAAACCGAACCCAATCAAATAATTAACAAATTATGAACCGACTTCGACTAGTTCGACCAGATTTGATTTTCCCAAAATATTACAAAATGCACACCGCTTAACTGAGTTTTCTCAGAACCACCCACCGTTGTTACCGTAACTGGCGTACTAGTTATTTTCAATTCAATCATTTAAATTACACGCCACAACCATGTCAACGATCGTGGCATCGATTACGGCACTAATATTTTGAAACAATAACTCACACGGTCGGCCGGACTAGTGGCCGGCCGGTTGCAACATAAATAACTCTATTTGCTTCGGTCACCGTTGCTCATCCCTGGCACGCAGCCAGCCACCTGCTGCCAGCTAGCCAACCCCTCACCGGTTCCCACCGCCGTTCCTGCTCGGTGCGAACGTACACAACGATAAATCTATCGGACGAAAACTGGGTGCAATTTTCCCTACCATCCGCCAACGTCCGGTGGACGGTTGTTATGATTTTTCCTTCTTCTACTTCGGTGTCTTTCCTTCGATCGCATCTTTTCGATATCGATCGATCAGCGTGGATCGCGCATCGCCGGCAAACGTCGGCAAAAGGGTCGCAAAATCGGAATGAAAACGAAATCGTAACTTGAGTACGCAGAGAGTGGCCGCTTGCGTCGGTTTCGTTACGCAGAGTTGCGTATCTGCGTTTGTTCTTCTGTCCTGCTCCATCCGCCGCCGGCTGGGAGGTGTCGTATTTCTTGCTCCTTTTCGGTGCATCGCTTTTCCACATCACCCACAGCTTAGCGACAGTTTAATGCATCACCCGGCCGGTGTGTGTCGTCGGGTCTGTTGCAAATCCAACAACGATGGGGCACGCGGCGATTACCATCCGATGAAGACAGCAATGCTCACCGGGCCATCGGTGGCACATCTTTGCCTGGGTTGCTTGCACAAGCCACTGGAATCGATGATTTTTACATTCATTAGATAATCGCACCATTTCGCCCAACCTGTGGGATGATTATATATATATTTTTAAATTCGATCGGCTGGCTCGATACGAGCACGGTGAGTTGAATAAGCGTGACACTGGTGAGGGGATTAGAACCGGCTTTTCCGGGACAGTGTCATAACGCCGTAATTATTTTGCCATGAATAAAATGTTCAAAACTCCTGTCGAGGCGAGAAGCACTCACCGCGGGAGGTGACTGGAATCGGCAACCCTACCGGAGCCATTCCTCGTACCGGAAATTCTATACCCGCCGTGAGCTGTTAAATGATCCCCGTTTGACATGCTCATTGTAATCGAGAATGCTTATTTCGTTACAGCAATTATGGTCACAATCAGTGTGAAAGTGCGCATTGTCCGGATGGCGCACACGGATGATCAACGGTGGACCCTATTGAGCAGGCAGAAACATATCCTTACCTCGACTCGCAAGATGACTTCCGGGGCACCTCTAGACACGGGACAACCTCTAGGAGATTGTTAGCCGTGGACAATACCAATCGTCGACTGTTTGCTTACCGTGCGCTGCCGCCGCCGTGGCGCGTGTTAAAAATGGACGATCGAGTCGAAGTCAATGCCGGTGCCGACCAAATTTGAACGCCCTTGCAAAATAAATTGGCATCGTTCCATTGAGCGGATTTTTCCGGACAATGATAAATGACGTCGTCTTGGGGATATTGTAGCAACGGTTATTAGAGCCGGTTGTTGAGGCTTCTGGAGAACCACGACGCTAGTGATTGTATAAACCTCGCAGTGATTTCAAATATTTAAATAACATAATCAATAAATCCAACAAATCGAACCAATCTCTTCAACTAAGAGTGATTATCATGACAGGCGGATACGAAACACCAGTTGGAACACAGAATCAGAACAAGATCAGAACTCCAACCATTAATATGTTACCAGGGAACCGCAATTGGCTAAATCCCGATTTTTCTGTATTTAAACCGCTATTTTCAAAGAAACTAAAAGTTCAAAATATTTTCTAATTTAAAATTTCTTGTAGGCAACATTGCACGAAACGTTGACGAGAAAAGGTTTGAACTTTCAATGGGGCGAAAAGCGTCGTCTGCAAGCTTTCGCTGCGTTGCGAGGGGCGAACTGAGAGACCGAATGCCGGTTTTGGGTTGTACAATAAATGCAAGAAAATTTGCACTCTGCCCACAAACAGTGCGAAATATCATCTCACTTTCGAAAAAAAGCGGTAGCGGCTTATTAAAATTTAGGTAATGAAACATTTAAAGTTACATTACAAAGTATTACTCATGGAAGAGTGAGTGATTCCAAAGAATATTTCTCTTTTTCTCTTGCATTGATTTGAAACAAATGATCAATTGATTTCCAAAAAAATCAGTTTCTTTCGATTCCAAAGGTTTGTATGACTTTCAAAAATTATTCCGAACAACGATAAATCATTGCCATTTAATACGAGGATGAAACATTACTTTATTCAACCAAAAGTCAATCCTAAACACAATTATTCAAAATTAAAAAGAGTGATTAACAATTATCACAACAATAAAATTATTATTATAATCTAATAGGCTGGGGAGAAAACTAATCATTTTCTCGGTAGACAGCTTTAGTGATCGATATCTCATGATCTTATGAAGATCATACAGTTTCAAATTTACGATCGTTTTAAAGCTGACACAATTATAAATGCTTTTACTGTTTTTCGTTTGTTTCATTCGTTTGTGAGTTACAGGGTGTTAACAATGGAAATCATCAAAGAGAAATTCGGTACATTTTATAGTTTTTCTTCGATGAAGGCGAAAATTAAAGCTAGGCCGCTGAAATTGTGCATGGTGTGTATGGTGCTGATACACGACGCAAAAAATGTCCTCAATGATAACAAACTGAGAACAAAAAAGGATTGTGAAAATGGAATGTTCGAGTTTTTCGCCAATAAAGACCAAGCCTCCTGCAAGAGAGGCATTATCAAGGTTCCTTTAAAAAGGTGACAATTTTCCAACAAAACTGTCTATATTTGACGCAAATCGGACCATCGAAAATATCTAAAATATACTTTTGAATTTCCCCCAAAAATAATGGATTACTTTTTAGACAACCTAATATTATCAGGTTATCAGGTTAGAAAATTCAAAGTCATGTTCGAAAGTAAGTTATGGCCGGTCTACACGCTACGATAACGATAAAGATATCTGCGTAAGTGACGTCTCTGGAGACGTCAATTATGTCACTGACGCAGATCTACAAATCTGAACAAACGAGCATCAATTTGTGAACAAATTTCAAACAAGTGCCAGTTTGTCGGTTGACTTGTTGATGTTTTGTTTTGGCCTTATATTTATATTTTGGACGCTTCGTCAAAGTGTTTAACTGAATTTATAAAAATTTACGAAAGTCTGCCATGTCTTTGGCAACTAAAAAATAAAAAATATAGTGATCGCAATAAAAAGGCGGAGGCATACGATGCCATTTAAAAGCCATTTCCTCGACACTGTAACCTCTTTGCACGTTCTTTTGTCGCTTTTAACCGAAAAACACAATGTTAAGGCAAACCAACACAGTGTTGCTTCCATGGCTGATTCCAACATGTCCAACCGACAAACTGGCACTTGTTCGAAATTTGGTCACAAATTGATGCTCGTTTGTTCAGATTTGTAGATCTGCGTCAGTGACATTAATGACGTCTCCGAGAGACGTCACTTACGCCGACATCGCATCGGTATCGTAGCGTGTGGACCGGGCATTAGATTCAAAAATTCAATTTGACGGTTCGACATCGCGTGCAGAAAAACTTCGTGCTTCGTTCGCATTATGAATCCGCATTTTTAGCCTTCCGTGTTGCGCGTATTCCGAAAATTTATCTATCAAAGTTGAAAGGGTGATAAAGATTACGTGTTGAAACCAACTTTACCTTCTACCGTTAAATGGTTAAAATCGAATTCTGAGTTTACTGGCCAACTGACTTTCGAAAGAGCGCAGAGCAGAGAAACGAGAGAGAAAAACAGACAGGGAGAGCCAGAGAAATCGGTTGTCTCGCTCGCTAGCGTCACCTCTCTTTCCCGTTCGGAAGGTTTCGGAAATTAGAGCCCGGGAACGCTGAGAAACAGTGAGAGAGCGCAGAAAATACAGAGAGAAGAGAGAGAAACAGAGACCGGGAACGCAGAGTCGGGTCGAAAAGTTAGGCGGTCAGAAAACACAGAGAAAGAGTTTTTTTCAAAATTCAAAAAAAATGCAAGCGGACGGTTGTGCGTTCGTTCCGTGCTGTTGCTAATATTTTCGACGTGCAAATACAGAGTAAGTGCAGTAAGTGCAGTAAGTCCGGTCAAATGTGTGATTGATTTTCACTGTGAACGGATTCAGTGTTTTCGGTTCGGTCGTTCGCACATTATTCCCCGTTTCTGCTTTTTGTCCCATTCGCCCGCAAACAAATCCGCGTAGCACCGGGTTGCGTGCGGTGGTGTGCGTGCGCGCGCGCGTGTTGTCTCTCGCGCGTTCGCACGTGTGCGTTTGCGTGGCAAGTGTCAAGTGTGAGGGTGTGTGGTTTGAGCAGGTTCGTCGCGGCGTCGGTGTGTGCGTGGCTGTGCGTGCTGCTTTTGTTATTGTTGCTCGGGCCCCGGAGCAGCAGCGTGTAGGAGCTGCAAGTGACAGCGCGGAGGAGAAATCGAAACAACTCTCGCATCATCCCCTGAATTTAAATTCCCTGCCGAATCGCGGGCAGTTTCGACTTGCTGAGTTGCGCTGAGTTGTCTGACCACATTTTAGGTGCACAGATTCCCGGGTGCCTTTATCCTTTATTTCGCGAACGACTGTGTGCGGTGGTTGGTGGTGGCCGTGAACGCGCGCATCCCTCGCACACACCGAGTCCCGCGTGGAACGTGTTTGTGCGTGCGCGTGTGCGTGCCCGATTCGAATGCAAAATTCCGTCGGACCCCCTGGCCGAGAAATCACCATGGCGATGAGTTTCACTGGGCGGCCCCGTGCTGAGCAACATCCCCAATCCTAGTGCCAAGAGAAACCAAATCCTTTTCACTTCGGATCGGCGAGTTCCCGCATCCGCCGTCAACCACACGCGGATGTTGAACGGTTTGGAAAATTCCTTCACTGAACGGCGAGCGCGGAACGGATTCTTGGTTGGTGGGCTCTCTTCGCCGTGGCCCCGTTCGTTTTCTTCCCTTTAAACCGTCGTGCGAGCGAGTGAAACCGAAAGGTTCGGAAAAGTGGAAGAAAAACACGGACGATTTCCCCAGCGGTAGTGGCGCGGCCCGGGGAAGAAAAGCGAAAGCAACGCGGCGGAAAGAGAAAGCGCTAGCTAAACAAAAACTCCGAATCTCTGGAGCCGTTAGGTGCAACTGTGCGTGACCGGGACAGCGAGCAATCCTGCGTGTCCCGATTTTTCCGGATCCCAAATCTTCGACCGGCAAACGGCGCGCCGCGAGAGAGAACAAAAGGAGGGCCCCCGGACCGGAAAAGTGGCCCTTACGCTCCGCAGTGCACCGCGGGAGGGTTTTTCTCCGTGTGGGAAGCAAATTGGAAGCAAGAATCCTGGGCCCCGTCCGAACGGGGTCCATTCATAAGAAGGCGCAAAGCAGGGCCCAAGTTCGTCCGCGTGTATTTGTGTGGGGTTACCATCGCAATGACGCACATTTTTTCGTTCGCCCGTAATGTGGCCTAATGTGAGCCGCCAGGGTCCGGCCCCGTTAATGACCCACCGTGAAAGAGCCTCGTAATTGGTGGAAAATGGTCCCCGATTTTACGTTCGTGCGTTCGAAAATATGCGTCGCTGGTGGCGCGTGTGAGGCACGGCTTGGGATTGCAGATGGATTAGGGTTGTGTTCCCTGTGACGTAGTACGATACGCAGGATACAAAGCGAAACGTGTGCGTACCACGTGGTGGTGGTGCCTGGTGCCCGTGGAAATGCTACGTCGAGTGTGTTCGATTTCCGAAAAGGTTCCGCCAAGCAGCCCAAGAAGATTGAAGTTCCGAAGACCCTCTCTCGATGTTTGATTTTCGTGTGTCTTTTATGTTTCTGTTCTCCCTTCCGGCGTTCTTTTTCTGGTTTCCTAGTCACAAATGTGCGTTTCACGACCGGTGCCACTGGCAATAGGCGATGCAATCGAGCGGCCGCATGATTTGTGGCCAGCAGCCAGCTAGTCGGTCCCCGAGCACACAGGAAGTAGCATCTGGTCCCGTGAGTGAATGAGTGTGCTCCGTGTATGTGTCTGTTCGTGCGACCATTGAAGAAATAGAAGCAGCGGCCACCGAGAAGAATCATCGTCATCAACATCGCCAGCAGCAGCAGCAGCAGCAGCAGCGTGGTCAGGTTCAGTGCGGAAGTGCCAAAAATAAATTTCTCGGAAATAAGGAGAAGTGCAGCGAAAAAGGGTGCGATCGAGAGAGAGAGAGAGAGATCTTGCAACAAAGTCTTCATTCGGCCACGATCAGCCGAGAGCGACTTCCTAGTTTTCCTCGTTGTTGAATAGAGTGTATCCGCTCGGTGCGTTCGGGTCCGTCCGTCCCACCCATATGTAAACAAAATGCAGACAAGGATGTGCCAGCGAAGAACAGCGCCCAGCCGGACGCCGGTGGTGCATCGCGATCGCCGTCGCCAGCGCAGCCATACCCAACAGCAGCAGCATCAACCCTCGTCTAGCCGTCAACCGGTCGCCAGCGCGCTACTGGCGTCTACCTCACGCCGGAGTCTGCTGCTCCTCTCCTCGCTTTGCATCCTGCTTCTGGCACAGGTAAGGAGCCCCGTCTGGTAGGCGATCTTGTAAACCCGGATGCTCCCCAAAAATGATCCCCATTTCGGAGGTCTGGAAACCGATTTAATCTGGCTTCTGTTTACTGCTCAGCGATGCTCCGTGTTACAAACAATTTAAATTCGGTGCACTTCATTTCTTTTAGGTTTTACTCTAACAACTTGCTTCACTTGACTGCCTCGAAACGGTGGCATTTTGGGAAATCTATTTTTGTGAAGCAGCTGGCGGCCGTTCCATTGGCTCATCCTGGCCTGTTGCTGGCTTCTGCGGTGTACAAATCACCTCGGCTTATGATCTCAGCTTAGTCGTACGCATTATGAACACCCGCCACTGCGGCGGCCAAGTGACTAAGATAAAGTGCAGCGACATAAAACTGCACTTCCCGGCTTTCATTCTGCTTCTTCTTTTCTTGTCGTCCCTTATTATGGGCCGGCTTATCTGGCCGCGTGCCGCCGCCGTCGTGCTTGCGTGACATTGGTGTCATAAAAAAATGTGGTATCATCTGGTGTTTTCGGTATCGCTATCGTGGAAGCGCGCGAGTACCCCACAACGGATCCGTGAAGCGAAGCGAAGAGAAGGAACATAAATCCAGTGAAAGTATGTTCACTGTGTCCCCGAGAGGGAGAGCTGGGGGCTTCAGGGCGATTGTTTACGATCATTTACGGTCGCCCCGCTGCGTTACACAATCGTAATCACATTACGGGCCGGGCTCCGCCGGTCAACGAATGGAAACATCTGCCACAGTGAGTCACATGTGTTGGTGGCTCCCCCCCCGAACAAATTGTTCGATTGTTTTAGTCAGCAGAGCCTCGCGCTAATTGTGTCAATATGTAGAACCAGCAATGCTTATCTAGTGGCGAGAGGTGCCTCTTATCGCAGCCTGCCGTGCCTGCCTGTCTACCGCGCCAGTGCCAGATGGTCCGCTATCAAACCGTTCCGCGGTGTTAATTAGTAGCAACGCGGGGTCAAGGATACGCGCAATCTTATCACCGCAACCATCGTTTGCGTCTAATCTTACGCAAACAACACCCAACTTGATGGGATGGGTGCACCCGGCTTCTGCAGCATCCCGGCACCAGCTGGTGCCGGACAGCACCGACACTTTATCGGACGCGAGTCCACCCGAAGGGTAGTGATCTAATCGACGTTGATAGGTCGTGTGGTAGCTTCGTGGTTGGCAGCGGAGCGACATAAATTAAAATTCAATCAACTCTCGCGCGTGATCGAGTATCCGTTTCCGTGGGCCAAAGTCCACGGGCGAGGCACAGAGTTAGCCGCCGACACGGGTAGCTGCTCCTTGGTGTCCCCGCGCTTGTGTCGATTTGCCAAAAAATACACACGCTCTCGTGCCTCTTTTCTGTCCGTCCAGTGACGTGACAAAAATCGTACGCAACAAGTGCGTATCGATCGCGCACACCAAATGGGTTCGGAAGGGATGCTGCTGGCCGGGGACGGGACACGTCGTCGAGAGATATCGCCAGATTGTGACCGTGTATTGGGAACCTTTCACGCGGGACGAGGGAACCATTTTCGAAACCCCCCCGAGAGAAGAAGAAGGAAAAAAGTGCGTTGTGGCCGGAACAGGGAGCGTCCACAGGTTCCCCTCTCCGGGGAAGGCTGTAAATCCCTCGATGGTGCTGAAACATGCACGATGATGGTCAATAATAAAGGCGCATGCCGGGCGTCCTTCCTTTTCTACTCCGAATGGCGTAACGTTATTTATGGAGTCTACATGCCATCCTTACGTCGCCCGCCGGATGTGAATCTCTTCTGAAATTTAATCACATTTTCGAGCGTTTCAATGTTTCATGCTTCGAAGATCAAAGTTTCGTTCGCAGTGACTGATGGGTGACGCGTGTGAACATTCTATATGCTGTGACTTGCAGCGGTATGCACCAGGACGCTACTTTACGGAGCTCGCCGAGCTATAAATCCGTCTATGAATGCGGAACGTTCTGTTTGTAGCACTGATTTCTAGACTAATCATCGCTCCCCAACAGGCTCTAGGTGATTGTAAGACGTTTTGGCAATGCTTCGTCGTCCAATCGGTTTCGGTTTGACGGGGCACGTCGCACGTACAACTTGATCGAATTCCACTCTCCTTTAGGCTGCAGATTGTTTTTTTGTGCGTCCCCTAGTACGCCACCGAAAGCAAATAAAAAATCACATTCGATAGTGTTGCGGAATGACGCTATGCTTAAATTAAAAGTGCCACCGCCCTGTCGTGTCGTGTGAATGGAAACCGGTGACTGGTGACTGGTACAACGGAACAACCCGTAACAAATGTATCCAGATCATTGTCAGCACGTGGCAACATCCGCATGTTTCACAACATATTTCCACGGCCACTGCGGGTCGGTCCGTATGGGCGTTTGCTGTTGCTCTCTAGGCCGTGCGAGCATTCCAATTGTCGCAGGAAAAGAGCTATTCACACAAAGCACCGACTCTGCTGTAGCGTCGTGGAAACAATAGGCACCCACAGCGTTGCCTGCGGGCTGACGTCAACCTTGGCCCCGCGCGTTCCAGTTAGTATCAATCCCTTCCGGCGGGGTGGCCCACTGTACCGGGCGACATCATCAATAAAGAGTAAACAAATAAGCATGTAAAATGGCCAGAGACCGAGCCAGACGCGCGGCGGCTCCACGGGACGGAGGAGTCCCACGGTTTGATCTATATCATTGTCCAGTGGCGCACAAAAAAAAGGGCCCGAGAACTATCGTACGGACGTTTATCGTGGATCAGCCACCATTTGGCGACGGGTGGTGGTGGGCCGATTGTTTGGTCCGCGGGGCTCTGACGGAGCCTGCCGCCGCCGACCAGTGAGTAGCGCAACCGACCGACGGCGGAGCCAGTAGACGGCGCGCAACAATTGGCAATAAAGTCTATTGGCACAGGTATAGGCTCCATCGCCAGCACCACCACCACCGTTCGACCACAACCACCACCGGTGTTGCGATTGATTGCATCGTAAATGTGCGCCGCGGCCTTGTGGAGCTCGTGGAGCTCTACTCACGTGAGCCTTTCCTCTGTCGGTGGAGGTGAACGTGGCGCAGTTTGTGCACATTATTTGGCTCGCGCAAAAAGCTTTTGAAAGCTCCACTCCAGCCGGTTGAAGGAGAGGAATATGTGGTACACCTTCCCATCGCCACCGATGTCTGAACGTCGTTCGAAAACACGATCACCGGAGGTCCCACAGCAACAGTCGGTGTCGATTTTTGGCGTCCCGCATGGTTCGGTAGCTAATGGTCCGGGAAAGGGCAGTGAAGTTTCAGCTTCACCACTGCGGGTGTCCTTAAATTACGCTTTGTTTTCACATGAGTTTATGCTGTTAATGCTATTTTTGGTAGACTTTCATCACACCGCAACCCAGGTCTATTCTTTTGCCGAGCGATCCGAAACGCTCCAGGTCCGTTAGTTTGTTGAATTGACCAGCACGCCTGTGGTCACAATTTAGGTTTTAAATGAAAAAATGCATTTCACCCTTGGAAAAGTACTGACTTTCGTTAATAAAGTGCCGCTACACCGAGCTACACCGAGACTCCATTTTTATGACCTTTAGACCAGACCGTGACACAGCTTCGACGTCAGGGGACGTGCTCCATCGAATCGAGCTTACTCTAAGCAATTGCTCCAACATAGAAAATTTTATTTATATTTATAAGAATTTATATTTTTTAAGGATCTGCCCTTTCCAAATAGTGTCCTTAAGGGTCTCTATGATTGAACTTAGTCAAAAATCATACTGTCCGATGATCAACTTTCGGTTCGCCATTTTCTCTTGGAACTTGCTTGCGAAACGATTACTGAACCTCCAGCCAACGGGGCTGACCCGTGTCCTACAGTGAACCGAAAAAGAGGCCCTCACTGTACCTCACTGTCTGCCCCAAATCCGCCAGGTTCTCCACCGGGGTCGTTCGGTTTCGCTGATGGTGGTGTGATACTGGACAGAAACCCGGCAGCAGCGCGCGCCATTATGTTGCGCCGTTATGCGAAAGGTGTGGCAGACAGGTGGGCCGTGTAAACAGTCGTGTGTGTGTGTGTGTCTGCTTGGCACAACCCAAAGGATGCATTCAACGGGTTCGGTCGGTTCGGTTCACGCGAAAATAAATCTAAAACCAGTCCACCGACCAAAAAGCGAACCACTCACCAGGGCTACGATATAGAGTCTCTGGGCTATCGTAAAAAAAGCGGTGCATTCTCTGTAGACCGGACAGACTGTCCAACCTTGTTGCGCTTTGTAACGGGTTTTTATTTGGCTCTTGTTGACGCTTTTGGACAGCTTCATACATCACCAAACAAGTGAAAATTGTACTGTAAACCGCCCCCCACTGGGGAGCTGATGATGGAATGGAGCATGAAAACGCCGTCTTTTAATTTCGTCCACAGCAGACAGGCAGCTGGCTGACGTCACCAGATTGTGCCAATGACAACTTTTTTCTATCTATTTTATTAAATTCAGAATCTTGTTTCTGAAGTGTCCGAAAAGTCCCCGGCCTCTGTTGACTACTTCGTGTGCCGGAGACAGGCTCGGTTTTCTCTTTGCGAAGGTCACCTCCCGGTGGGCAGCATAGCACCGAAAAGCTCCACGACCGGTTTGTGTGGTTGGCTCGCCTTTCCTGAAATCCCCACTTTTTCCGCGACCGCGAATAAGGTGTGTCACTGTCGTTGTAGGCCCCACATGAGGGGGAGTGCTGAAGCCTCCCTCCCGTGAAGATGGGCTGATTGGGAATGGACGCAGTTTCTGTGTCTTCTCTGCCCTGTGGGGGCTTATTATAATCCTTGTCGAGATTGCGGATGAGGCATCGGAATTGATAGGATCACACCTGCATCGAGCTTTAAAGAAATCTGGGACATTAGGATTACGCCCACCTTGGATGCGAACTGGGAGACCGAAAAAGGCACACAACCAACCGAAACTTGATCCGATCGCCGTCTCGTACACGCAGGGGCAGCGAAAGCTGACGTAAACCTCATCATCAATACTACGCCAACCCTGGCCTGGTGTCGGTGCAAATCGCACGAACTAGTGAACGTCGTAACCACCCGACACCCCAAAGCTACATCCCAACTCTCTCAGGGTACTCGCGCAGATCATCAAGTCCGCGACCACGGGTAAGATCTTGGGCAGCCGACGGCTTCGTGGTGTTGGTAAGACACTGGGCCACGCACGGTACGCGCACAAACGCGCGCCACCGCGTCTACTTATGATGGGATAGCATGTATATTTGCCTCACTTTCACGACACATAATAATCTCGATAAAAACCCGAACACCCTTCTCCGCGAGGCCAGGCGTTGATCCGTGTCGGTCTCTCCCGCTTTTCGCTTATGCGCCAGCCAATTATGCGATGCTGGGCCTAGTGTTACGGTGCCGCCACCGCTTAGCCGTTCGGTCGCACATTCATAAAAGTTTTGATTAATTTGCGGCCATCGCAGACGGCTCAACTTCAGTTGACTGACTGGCTGTTCGAGAGTGGCTATGGCTCGGTCGATTACGCAGGAAGTGCAGGTTCGGAACCCGTCGAAAACATGATGTGGTCGAGTTCGGTGGGGGTCATTGTTTATTTATGCTACAAGTATGCAACGAAGATGCTGATGTTGATGGACGCCAGCAGATCGGGCCGTCACGATGGAGGCCATCTTTTTGATGCGCTAGCCCCTCTGGGAACTCTGGATTTTTGGATGGAAAATCTAAAAAAACATTCAACAATGATTCAGCTCGAAAGAGCAGTCGATGTTGCAGCTGACTTTTCGGGGCACCAACATTATTACCTAATCCGAACCCGAGTACATCCCGCTTTTAAATCGCCCCTCCGGGTTCAAGTCTCGTTGCGCTCGATGTTGCTTTTGTGTGGTGAGACCATCATCATGACCGCCCCGCGGGTTGCTGACTCCTTTCCGGTGGGGTTGGATTGTTGTTAGTTTGTTTTCTTAAACCCCGTGGGTGAGATCGATGTTTATGGGACGGTGTTACCACCCACCGCCTGATGAGAAACATCACAGATGACGTCCACAATCCCTGCCCAAGACGCATAGAAGCGGACCGTATTTTCCATGAGGTTTTAACGCGGCGGCAAATGGTAGCTTCTCTTTGTTTGTTGCTCGTGTATGATTAATGGTTGGTCCCGTGAGTGACACGCCGCACCGGCGACTCTCGCATGTCAATCCGTTTGATAGCGTCATCATTTTATTCGGGCGTTCCGGTGAAATTCGTGTACGCCCAGCCGGTCTGTTTGCCGGTGTGTCCCGTCGTCGTGCAGGAGTGGTCTCTGGAAGCACACAAATTACTGACACGGGCTGACAAAACATTACGCGAGCAGACCCCGTCGGCCGACAGCAGACGAACGGGTATGTTGGCGAGTGCATTATGACTCCTGCCAATTGGGCTAATTAAGTGGAATGCTCGTGTCCGGCGTTGGTCAGTGCATTAGCCACTGACACGGCGCCGATGTAACCTATTAATGCACCTCGCTGGCTGACGCCCGTCAACCTCTCGCTGACGTGGCGTTACATCACACGGTGTAGCAGCGATCAGTTTGATGTGGGAAGAACGGGCAAGCCACCCGTTAAACGTTGTCCGCTCCGCTCATTATTAAACCATTTTCTTCACTGCGCCACCAGCGTGACAGGTTGATAAATTATCTTACCCAACTTTGCCAGTTTATCATTAAACTTTTATTTTACCAGCCGCACGGCGAGAAGTTTAGCGACGCGCCCGCCCGGCCACAATCGCTGTGAATTAGTTTCCAACGCACCGCCATCGCCATCGGTAAACATTTGCCTGTGACCCAGATTTGGAGGCTCTCTTTGAATGGTGGGAAAACGGCAAAGTAAAACCCCTGGTGAGGAGGGCACACCGGTAAATGGGAAGCTTGTTTTTTAATGAAGGATACTCAAACAGAAACAGCCAACGGTTTTTTATTGACATTTGCGGCGCGCACGCCTGGAGAACCAGAGGCCGGCCGAGCTAAGTATGGCGCTAGAGATGAGTTCTCGGACAGCAGCAGACGCTTTATTTCGATGAAAAAAGGCATAAATTTAAATTAATGTCACAACGATGTTGTACATTACTTATAATGTGCACTTCGTTAATTAAAAGAAAAATTAAGATTTTGGAACTCGACGACCTCCTCCGAAGCATGGCAACTCAACTGTTGGATAATTGGAAAAATGAAAGGTCACTACAATGAGGGGTTCCCTGCTATTGACACACTTTACCGTCGGTAACCATCATAACGAATCGAAGTGGCCTACGAGGGGCAGCCCAGAGATTGGGTCGAAACGAATCCAGTGCTCCTTGTCGGCGGCCCGAGGGGTATTGATTATGTGCATCAAATACGTAGCACCGTACCAGAGAACCGTCAACAATGAAATTACAACATCAAGGCGTAGCGCGCACTGCACGAAAGGATCGGCCGGAAGGATTGGTGGTGCCATTAATGGAGTGTATCTTGAGCCTTAATCTTCTTAGTGCTCTCTGGCCTTATCGTTTACACGCACGCATACACGCGCGCGCACCGTTCGACTCCCCGTTGGGTTACCATGGTCAATGAGGCGTTTCAATCCGTCTTCCGATCAGTTCTGGAGTGTCTGGCCGGTTGAACTATGGGCTTCATGGCAGGCAGGCGTGCAGGCAGGGACTTGGGTAAGTTCTGTCCGTTTCTTTCCCTCCCTGGGGGGCTGTTTCATCGAAGGATATCAGCTTCGGCTACAAACTCTTCACTACACCGACAACGCCTGGGCGTCTTAGATTTGCGAAGCATGTTCTCGATGTGTTTGGTTGTTTTTTCTTCCCTTCCCAGAGCACTGCTACTGCCAGGTGCTGCTGCCATGGTAACGGGCGAAGTAGTTCGACGGTGGGTGGGTTGCAGAGAACCGTTTACCACCCGGTTCTGCAGGCACCCTCTCTGGGATACGGGAACACGGGGCCAACAAACGGCGTCCTCTAGCGCGCATGTGCCGAGTTGAAGTGCCGGCTATGTTGCCTTCTGTATCCGTCCATTGGGTGCCACTTCTCCTATTTGTGGTTTTCAACCATTTGAAGAGCATTAATTTTCGCAAAATCTATAAATGTTTAAATACGAATGTCATCGAATTCATTCAATATTACCGAAAAACTAGTTCCATGTTAGGGTCAAGTAGGCGCGTTAAATGTAAACCGGATGAAAAGAACGGTTTTCGATATTTAAATTTAATATTGTGAGGATTAACATTCTGAACCAATTAGACTAAATAATCCTTATACTAACTAATTGAATAAATTTCATATTTACAGTTATACTTTTGTAAATGCTAATGACAGTTTTGTTTGTGCAAGTTGAAGATTTAAGTGTTTTTTTTATATCTAAGGGAAATACCTGAAAGTCTTTAACCCCCAGCGACGGATGAGTGTTCGGGATGCAAGCGGAAAACAACACACCGGTAAAGGTAGCGCCATGGTGTGCATGCACTTTTCCGGAATGATAAGCGAAAATCGAATCAATCCTTTTGCTACGGAGGGAAGGCCGGACGTTTGGTGGGTGGGTTTTCTTTTCTCTGTTTCCTAGGGTGATGAGAACACCTAGGAAGTAGAAAAAAATCGGCTTCCCGTGTGTGTTCATTGATCCTGTTCCATACGGCCCACCGCCCATGGCTGATTGTCGTCAACAGGCAGGCACCAGGCAGAAAGGATAAATTTGTTGAAACATTTAACACTTTGAGCGCAACCAGGGGCGTTGTCCGCCTACGGAGCTCTCCCACACTTCAATCATCTGCAAGTGACGCAAGAAATGGTTAGGCGAAGGAAATTACCAACGAAGAGGCGTTTTGTTCTGTGCGGGCTGGATATTCCGAACTCCGGTGCCCTACGGGAAAAACTGTCCGTGGGCAGCCACAGCCTCTGTTTGCTGGCCGCCGTGGATGTCACGGGATGGAATGAAAATGTTTTCCAAGGTTTTCCGACCAACGGGCGTGTTATTAATCTTACTCCACGTGGAATTTGTTCGATTACCAGAGTTTGACAAGGACAAAAAAGCACACCCAAAAGTAAATCAAGGTGGGTTCGGGCGGTAATTAATTGTTGCGCAGCCTTCGGTTCTCGTTGTTTGGGATTGTTGTTACGCTGGTTCAGAAGCGACAAGTGTGTACCTGTACCGGAAGTTAAATGCTCACTCAGTACGCGATTAGCCTCCGCCCCGGTGTGACATGCGACAAGATTGATGGATCCCTGTGTCCTTTCCACGTCCCAGGTCCGACCTCGCTCGCGGATTGTGTGCTCTCGTTCAGAACGGACCCGCCCGACACGCGGACCCGTTGGTGGGAAAGCAAATCAAGGAAATCATCGTTCAAATTGTTACGCTGAAACGCTTCACGCATCGAATCAACTTTCAACGTTTTCAAATGCCACTCGCGTTCTGCTGTGCAACCTGAGCTTCCGGTCCGACCCTAGACCGGTAATTCGAACCGCACTAGATCGGCCCGGGAGTCCTTAGAAGTGTCTTGTCCTCGCACATGTTTTAAAGACGTTACATCTGTCCGCGGCGGCCGCTGCAAAGAGGTCCACCGTTCGGGTCCTGGAACTGACTCTACCGGAAGGTTAGAGCCACACTCCATAAGTCTTCTTGACCCTCCACTTAACCCTTCGTAGACCCCCTCTCTCGGGGGTTAGTGAAGCGTGCTGAAGGTCCCGGGCCTTGGTTCGATTGATCGATCGCTCAGTACTTCGCCTACCCGGCGGGAGACTTTCTGCTGCCAATCGACGTGTCCTCCACACGGTCCGGCGTGACGCGGCCATGGTGCGGTGGCTAATCTTTATGGGCATATGCGTGTGGCGTGCAGTTCACGCTGGCCCAAAGCAATCCGTGACCTGCGTTATGGCGCCCGGTTTCCATCAGCAAGTCTGATGAGTTAAATCGCGCGCGTTGCTTTGGCGGCCAAACTGGACTCGTGTCCGCTCCGCAAAAAGGTGCAACATGTGCGCTATGCCATGACTCTAACGCGCACTTGCACAACCTGGCAGATGATGTATTGGAAGTTGTTGTAAGCTGGATTTTTCGCTACGGCTGTTATTGAACGATTTTATTTATCCGATTTTCACATTGTGCAACTTTGCGTACGGCGTGAGAAATATTCAAAAAGACATCATAAAACAGTGTATGAGAATTTAGATTCGCCTTTTTACAAATTCTTGTTAAAAAAGAGGCGTAACATTCTAAAGCTTTTTTTCGTTAATTTTGAAAACAAAGTTTTTGCGTTCTTTTGCCGGCACGTGCTCTCCTTTGAGTACCCTTCGTACCGTACCATGGCGCGCGCTGCTGCTGGGTTGAATTAAATTTATTCCCCAACGCGCCTACGACGCAAACCGTTTAAAGTCATTAACTTTTTTGGGTGCTGCTATTTGACATGCGCCACCGCCTCCGTTTTTGGTGGGCTACTAAAAGCTTTTCGCTGGCTGGACGATCCGACATCCGTGCTAAAAGCTAGCCAATTCCACTCCCAAGCCGTCGCCGTAGCTGCTGATGGAAAGTGATGGTAAATTTATGAATGTTTCATTCACGAGTCACAAAGACATGGGTCTAGCCCCGGAGCTGCTGTTTCACGTCGCTTAAGTGCGCTTTTTTTTTGGAGAAACGTGAACAAAAGTGAGCAGCAACTGGGTAAAGGCGACAAGACGATCCCAAGATTAGATTTTGTTCGTTGAAAAATGTGGCAAACAACGGCCATCACTGTTTGGTATGCGGCCCAACATTTTGTCCGCGTGTAAAGAACGCGGTGTCCAAAATGAAACCGCAACCCAAACCGGGGAATGTTGCTTCGACATATTTGTCGTGCTAATTTCTCGAACCATGTGTGTACCCTTCCATGGTAGGACCCCGCTTTTCCATCGTCTCCCGATCGGTGCCGTAGTGTTCCCGGGTGGGTCTGGTACATCGTCATCATCGGCGCATATCAGCATCAACCGGGATGGTTCTCTTCCAGTGTTGATTTTACCACCACTGTCCACCGTCCCGTTCGTCCGAACGGGACGGTGCTTGGCTCGTCTCGGTCCGTTTTCTCGTCGGCGGTGAATGCTTTCTCGTAGGGGCGACCTTTCACACACGTGCCCGAGGTGATAGGCTGCCCGTCGGCCCAACCACCCATTGTGGACCTTTCGGTGGCAATTTGCATTTAAATATTCTTGTGGACCAAGCGACACCGCGAGAAGAAGGACTACGGGCGCGAGCACGGAGAACCTTGAAAGGAACGGCGCCTTGAGCCCCCCACCGATCGCAACCCACCTCTCGTGTACGTAACCTCTTTTTCTGCTGTGACCCCCCCAAACGTAGCTCGAGCTGGCCTCGGCGTCTGCATGCTGCCTGTCGCTGGTAAACTCTGCAGACATCATCCGAAAAGTTCCAATGAATGACTCACGGAGACACAACTCACGAACACACTAGAGCGGGCTGTGGCTGTGTGTTGTTGCCATCGAAGACACACGATCACCCTCTTCTATGGCTCTCTCTCTCTCTCTCTCTCGGGCGCGCGGTCGGCACTCGATGATCCGCGCCCGATGCTGTGAGGTGGTGATGTTGGGCCGCGTACACTGCAAACCGAGCTTTTTTCCGTGTGTTGGAAAATCCCCACGCCGTCGGTAACCAGTCGGGCAAGTTTTATGTTTTCGCCTCTCGGCGACGGCGGCGACCGTTTTCGCCGTCGTCATTCATTTGCTAGCCGCTGGTTGCTATCCCCGTCCGGTGGGGTTCTGGATCGGATCGACCCGTACTGTTGTCGGCTGTCCTGTCGGAGCCCTATTTCGAGAACGGAATTCCTCTAGACATGTCGGTGAATTTGTGAAGAGATTTTAGGATTTTTATTAAATTTTATTTTAATAATTTCTAAAGACAGCGTAGGATCTGGGACGCTCATCAAATGGTTGAACAAATGACAACGTTATGCTTTAAACTCCATTTGATCCGGTTCTCAGCGGACACCGATCGTTTCCCGAGGCGCTCAGGGCTTTAAAGTAAATCCCAAATGGCCGCCACCCGGTCCTGGTGCCCCAGCCTGTCTGTTTTTGTCCGCCAAAAGTTTTCACTTTATACACAACAATTTCGTGTTCCATTTCAGTTACCTTCGCGGCGTGCGTATGTTGCGCAACGATCGCACTAGCGCCGCAGTTACGGTGGCGTACGGTGAATTAAATTAAATTCAACTGTTTCTTCGCCTCCGACTCGTAGTCGCCTTCCCGCACGGCGCAATCGTAGCGATGATGAAAATGGCCGAAAAGAGCACCGAATCCGCACCGGAGACACACGATACTTTCGGTTTCGTTTTGGCGCACCCATCAGCGCTGCCAGTTTTCCGGGCCGATGTTCGGGTCTCATCCCATTCATCGTCGGTGCCGGCCTGTGAGGCAGTGCACGTATACATAAGCTCAAAATCAAGGATACTTTTACTCTTATGCTCTGATGGTGGTTGACATTGTTACGGGGCACTGCTAGGCGCGCCCAGGAGGACGACGAATGATGCTCTACCCAGCCACCATATGGCGGCCTCGATGAGGATAATTTTAAAGCTCGACAAATACACAGGGCACACGGTCCCTGAAATCGGTCGTTTGTTTCCACGGCCCAGCCCCAGGATCAGCCCTCGCCGTGCATGATGATGTACGACCCGACCGATTGGGTGGCCGTCGGCGGGTTGAAAAAGTTGAATCGTCGCCAAGGAAACGAACCCCTTGCGCAACACTGCGCTCCCACATCCCGGCGCGGTTCCGGTTTCTGGTTCGGGCCCCGTTGGACGGTGCCACGTTTCAATAATACCCCGGCCCGGCCACGTGTAGACCGGAGTGGCGGATGATGGCGCTTTATCGTCGGCTGGCACACACCGTACGCTGCAAATGATGTACCGTTGGAGTCATAGTAAAATTATCCTTTGCCATTCGCAGAGGACCCTTTCGTTCGTTCGTTCGTATGTTGGGTGTTTCTGTGTGGACCCATTCATTACCCCAGTCTGTGGCGCTTCGCATGTCTGGTAATCCTATCTCGCTCGCCTAGTCTTCTTTCATCACTTTTCGCTTGTCAAATTTCATAAAACTGTTATCTTGCACAGACGGGGACCGGTCACAGTCTCGAGACAATGCTGCACATTATTTGTGAGTGCAGCTTTCAGCAGAACATATTAGAAAGTAGCACTTCTTTCGGACACCCAAATGGGTGGCTCACTCGAACGGGCACTGGAAAGGATGGTCGTCATCGGGTTGGCCTCAAGGTTACACGAATTGTGAGGGAGAAATGTGAGAGATATGTGAATGGCGCCTTCAGCCGCTAGAATTCGCACCGTGTCCGCGCTGAAAGGATGATAAATTATCCTTCCATCGTGAACCTCTCTCTAATGCCCGTGTGTGTCTGGCTCCGGTTAGTCGGCCTACGGTGCTTCCGTAGCGCTCCGGAGCTGCTAGTCCTGCGCGGTCCGGTTCAGGGCCCAGGTAGACTATCAATTAGTTGCACGCTGCCGCCGACATATGCCACATGGTCAGCGCCCGGGAGGAAGCCCATCGACTGCCTGCCTCAGGTGTAACCCCGGTTAGTTCGCCGTCGGTACGCTCCGAAGGGATGCAAATCTTTGATTTATGGTCACCGCCCGGTGGCCTGCCCATCGCCGGCCAGCATTTAATCGAGCTCATTAGCATATGCATGCAAAATATAGTTGCCACTTTCTTGCCGACCGTCGGACGCTTCCACCAACGGTTCGCTTACACTGGCTCCGAGGTTCGCTCCGGGGTCATGTTCGGCCAATTTGTTGACGGATTAGAGGTACTACATTTTCATTTCCGTACGCGCCTCCGGGTGGTAACTTGTTGCAAGAAGGAAAAAAAGCGGCGGCCCAACGGAGAACGCCTTCAAAATTAGTCTTTCTCTGCTCGTGTGTGGGGGGCCTTCGTAACGGTACTAATTGAGGCTTACGTGGAATTAGCAACTCCTGACGTTGGCGCGAGTGACGCTGACAGTAATTGACGTTTGATGGGTTCATTAATTTCACTGATAAAGTAAGTTGGCCGACGTAATTGTAGTGGATGGGAAGGTATCCCAGGCACTCGTCAGTCGTGCAACGAGATGACCTTTGCGTCAGCGGAACCCAACCGGATTGTGAATTTTTTCCCCGCTGTGTTTGATTTTGATTTTATCGTTCATTCTGCTTCGCGTGTTCCTCCTTGATCCATCGACATTTACGACCGATTCCTTGCCAACCTGTTTTCGGTTCTTTTCCAGAGGAAGAGTTGAGCTCATTAGTAATTTAGGGCTTCCCGCAATCGTGGTCGTGACCGTTCTGGGTCAACCACTCAGCCTCTACTTTGTTGGGACCGTTTCGAGCAGTATGTGGTTCCAGGACGTCAACGGCAAGCTGTCAACACACTCTCAAGGGCACGATTCGATCTTGAGCGCCGGCGATGCACTCATCCATCAAAACACAGTGAACAATGTGAAGACCCGAGTCGGGATGCAGCGCAAACCGGATGCAATTTTGCAGCGAGTGCAGCGAGCTCCAGGACCGTACCCGGATACGGGGTGCCGCGGCGGTTTGGGACGGGTCCTTGAACTTTCAAGTTGGCCGTGTCTCATCGTCAGTGTCTCATTCTGGGCGCCCGCCGGACCTAAATTTGCCATCCCCGTCCTCGCCCACTCATCATTATAATCATATCCGGCTCGCTCTTGTGAGGCTGTCTGTCATCTCGCCCAAGGAAACAATCGACAGCGGGACGGCCGGGAAGATGATACGCTCCTGTCCGCCCCGTCTCCGGAGCGCATGAGACAATAAAGGGACGCAGACAGCAGCAGTAGTCGCCCATCGGAATGGCGGCTGCACGTGACCGCGACGATGCAAAGTGGAGGCCCGGGAGAAAGCCATCAGAACCGACAGAGCGCAAGTGTGGAGGTTCCACTTTTTTATGCTCGTCGGTCCCACGAAGGAACGGACACTTTAACGCTACATTAAAGCCTTGCGAAACCGCGCAGGAGTGTGTTACTTAATTATGGGAGAGCGAACGGGTGGTTGGTGCTAGACAGTTTTTTTTGCCTCAACAAACGTGCGGAGGAGATGCTACAGTTGCGCTGATTATGTTTAAGAAGTGTGTGGCTGTGTTATGCTAGACGCGCTCTCTCTTTCTCTCTCTCTCTCGCTCGGGGTCTGTTTCAGACCGTTACATGCTTGGTGTGGCGGCAGAACCAGCAGAACGCTGCCATTCGTAATCACTGCGAGATCAAAGGGAAACGCTGGCAGTTCGGTGTGCTAAGGGGAAATAAGAAACGAACGGTGATGATGATGATGATGATGATGGGTTGATGCTGGGAATGTTGCGAACAAAAACAAAACCGAAACGCTGTACTACATCCCACGTGTAGCCGATCTCTGACGTCGGGCTTCGCGTACGAAGCCGAGGCGCGCGCGCACTGTTCTCAGCACACTTGCGCGCGCGAAGGTGAAGATGCGTCGAACGAGATAACACCCCGGGGTCGAATCCGTTAGGCGGCGCTGTGCCCGTACAAATTCACGCTGATTTATGACTTCATCATCATTACCATTATCATCAACCCCGTTGCGAGCGTGTGGGGGGAACCCTTGCCATTCCTTGTTGCGTCTAGCGCGCGATTGTTTCTTTCTAGATTTGTTCCATTTTTTAATTTCCAACCCCCCCTGATTCGTGGGTTCTGCACGAATGTTTGTGGTGCTGGCCACTGGAATAACGTTTCATGCGCAGTGTATCGTACCAGCCACCGCCTTATAGGGCGCCCCTCTGACTGGCTGGCTGCTGTTGTGTGGTGCTGGTACACCAGACGGCCGTCGCCTGATTCAGTGGCGTAGTAAAAAGTAGTAAAAATGGTCCGTGCCAGACCGAGGACCCACAGCCCCCGCTTATCGTGTCCGCAGCGTAAACATTGGCAAGACAGAAGACACACGTATCGCGCCCGGGAATGCCAAGTAAAAACATTGTCTCGATGAATGGGTTGAGCCGATGTTACGGAATGTTGCTGCAGAGGTATAGGGAGAGGGTCTATGAGGGGCTGGGAGCCTTTTTATCTTGGACTTTGGAGTAACACCAGTTAGACCAGTTAAACATGTTTCCCACATCTTAGCAGTTGTTCGTTCGTATAAAGTGTCTAATGAGTGTCGGGAACGGTTTGAGGACACCAAGACTACCGACTATTTGATGAGCAATGCGTCAGCCAAATGGAAGAGCCGCTGCTCGGAAATCCTGGATTTGACAGCAGGAGACCTCCCAGATATTGATGTAATATCAAAGGTATCGGTGACTCCATCATTTTGTAGGATCACTTGTGAGACAGAGGCAAATCAATTTAGCTCTAGCACGAGATAGCTCTGTTTAAATAAGGTTTCTTTTAAAAAAGATATTTTATTGCGTTCTCAGGGGAAAATAATAAAAAGTAGAAGTAGCCTGAACACTTTTCTTTGAATGCATTTTCTATCAGTTTTTGGACCCACTTCGTCGGTGGACCGTTGGTCGGACCTTTTTACCCCACCATTTCTTGATCTCCGTAGCATCGCTTGTCACTGTCATTTTTCCACTTTCAAGTATCCGTCTCATAAGCTGAAAGGATTTCAATAAGCTTTTAGGACTCAATTATAGAACTATTGTCCTGCCTGTGGGGTCCAAAATTTATCTTCACGTATGTTCCAACATTACACATTCTTTGTACTTCGTTAAAACCTTGAGTCTATCCTTTCTGTGCCCGAGTTTTGATCGTTAAATCCTGCTTCAATATCCGGTTTGGGGGATTACTGGCACGATGGGAATGGTATTTAGGTCAATATCGTCTCTAAGTGTCTTGATAAGCAATACAAATAACTATTCTAATTATTCTAAAAAATTGAAGCTTTTAGGTTCAAGTAAATGTATGCCAATCATTGTGCGGGCATGAACATAAACTTTCTATATTTTCCAATAAAAATCGCAACTTAGCATCTTTTGACCCGATTCAATCAATTGCCATTTGTCCTGCAACCTTCCGAATCGGCACGAAGGGCACGATATCGAAAATGAGTTGTTGGTCGCCTTTTCGAACGAACACCCGTTTTATGGCCGTTTCCGTTTCGTACGATTTTCTGTTATTTTCACCCCCAAAAACTTATGCTCAAGCAATTACGGTTCACTTTTTCTGTCTCCACAACACACCACAAGCGACGAGACCCCAACGGGTTGTTGGGGATCCATTTTTACATCGAAATAAATTATAACAAAGTTCGCCACAACTGCCATCGAGGGAATTGGCGGGCGGCGGCACCCGTAATGTGTGCGCTGCTCAAACGATCAAATAACTTTGTGGCCTCAGCGAAATAACTATCATCGCACCGTCCGCGTGCGCACACGACACCCCACGCCCCAACCTGAAGACGATCCTTGGTCGTCACGTTTCACTGTCGGAAATTTCACGACACCAGCGAATGGCGCCCGGATGTTGGCCCACT
Source organism: Anopheles bellator (assembly GCF_943735745.2). Classification (NCBI taxonomy): domain Eukaryota; kingdom Metazoa; phylum Arthropoda; class Insecta; order Diptera; family Culicidae; genus Anopheles; species Anopheles bellator. The sequence continues at coordinate 26,156,288 of NC_071286.1, forward strand.
TCCGGACAGACGACACTCGGAGGGGGCCGCCGCCAACCCACCGCTCGCTCTGGGTAATGTGTCCTCCGGTGTTGTTTGTCAAATCCGACGTCTCGGGACCGCCTCTGTTAGCCTCTGTTTCGTGCCGGCAGCAGATTTGCATTTCGATTAACGTTCGCTTTGCTACGGACATTTTATAGCCATCCATATCAACAGGGTCCACTTTTGCACTGTGGTCTCTCGTTTCTGGTATGTGTCTGCAAAAAAAAATGGAATCATGTGAGCCAACTTCTTATGGCCTAAGTGATGAAATTCGCGAATCCGTCATCGCCTTTTCGGTGACCTGGCCAGTGGTCGCAAGTTGTTACGCGAGAGTTGATAATTGATACGGACAGCCGATTATTTATTCCACACCGTCAGCCGATTGAAGTCGGTGGATTGTATTTTTAAGGCGCCATTAATCGGCCTGACCGCTGACGGGGTTCTGTTAGCGACTGTTCGTCACATGGCCCGGCAGACGATTCAGTTCCATCGATCGCGATCGCGAAATGATGTTGGCACTGATGTTGTCGATCGATGCACGCGCGCGCTCGAGAAAAACGTGTTGACATAACGTTTAGCACAGTCCGCCGTGGTGTCAGTTGTACAAACGCGAGCCATCAAGAAATGTACATCCCACGGGCTCATTAAAACGCCTTGTCGCCGGGCGCGACAGCGCCTTAACACAATTTACCCATCAAAACGAGTCCCAACAAATTGCGATAATGGAATAAATTAATGTCGCAAATGGGAATTGGCAATTGCGTGCGAGCTACACGGGGGGTTCGGTGCGTGGGACATTTCTATCTACTTTTGGCCAACAGTATTGCCCAAGAATGAAGGTGGGCCGGATCCGGACGACGGGACTGTGTCATAATTGCATTAATTTTAACGACAGTATTGCGCCGACCTCTCCCAAGGGTTACGTAAATTCGAAAAGAGTTGGCTATTGACCGGGTGTTTCTAGTTGAGCTCCGACAGCCTTGTGTCAACGTTTTGCGCGACACCTAATACTTGAATAATAACCCGAAAATATAGGATCGCATTTAAGTGAGGGTATCACCAATATCCTGTGGTCCGTTGTCGTTTCATTTGCGGACCGATTAGTGTTGAAGACAGTCCGTGTCCACGACCACCGAGCATAAGCACCGGTTAACCGGGTCGCGGCTCGGACTAACTGCCACGAGAGCAATTATTTCTAGCCCACCGTCGGTGCGTTGCCACAAATCGCCCGAGATGACCCATCGCTGACGCACACTTACTTAGTGCAGTGCAGCTCCTGTGCAGTTGCACCACACCGGCAGCTGCACTCAACTCTGGCGTGTCTATCTCAATCAGCCGATCGCCACGATTCAGCTCACAAATTAAGTCCACCATCCGCCCCAACAACTGCCCCACGGGAGGGAACACAAAGTGGGTCTTTTAGTTTTTTGGTTAATTTCACTTTCCAAACACCGGCCGCGTTTTGTCGGACTAGCCGAGAGGTGGCGGTGGTGGACTTTACGCAATGCCCACCAGCGCGGTCTTGGCGCAATGAGCGACACACCCTTGGCGTTTGGCCCGTTGCCAGCTCTCCAAACCGAGTGCCGAGAACGGTGATCCGAGTCCGCGTCCAAATTGGTGCGCTCGGGTCGAGCCACAAACCACCACCGATGCACCGCCGCCGTGCGTGCCGTGCTTGATCAGCATGGTTCGCGGCTCGGTAAATCAACACCGACCGACGCGGCCACTGGGTCGACTGGGTTTAGACTTTCTATAAAAATTGGAAGGTGAAATGTTTGCGTCCTTGCAAATAATTGCAACGCAGAACGACGGTTGCAGCGCACCGGGCTGGCGGGCTGGCTGGCGAATTGGATGTGCAATCGAGCTCACGAACGGGCCCCTTACGGGTTTTCGCGGGCTTTGCAAATAATTAAAAAGCATATTAGTGGCGCAATTGGCGAAACTTTCCACACATCATTTCGGCAAACGGAGACCGCTCCGCAGTGCAGCACGCCCGCCCGCGCAGTTCGAATCTAATTTATTATAGATAGACCCGGGCCGGGCCTATCGCCTGGTTTGCATCTCCGCCGGAAGCTTTCGCTTTTCCGGTCCTGGCTCCACGAGAGTTTTTTGTTGTTGTTTTCGCTTTGGCTCTGGCCAATACTCTGGCCGTTAAGGTTTATTGATTCACTGGCTCTGCTGCCATTCGGACGGAATCGAATCGGGGGGCTGGGGCGCTCAATATTCGATGTGGTGGCGATGGTCGAAAACGATGGCCTGTCAGCGATGGCGAAAAGTGCATCCCGGAGCGCGAAAATAATCGATCGATGCGACCGGAACAATAGTCGCTGTTGACAGTGCCGCCGATGCGTTTTTGCGTGGCCGCCGCTGGGGTTGATTCGCGCACGAGTCGCTTTCGAAACGAGACAGTGGCGAGTGCTGGACACAGCGCTCGACCACCCCGTGCCCGGGCTCTCTCTCTCTCTGTGAGGCAATGTAAACCGTTTCAACTCCTTATCGTAACCAGCCGGACGGCCGCACGTGCCATAATCGCAGCATGGTTTTCACGCGTAAACACGCGGGGCACCCGGGCAAGGTAGCAGAGGCTAGTAGATTACTGTCAAGCCTCGCGACGGACATATTTCGCCACGTCAACCGCCCTTTTTCTCTGGCAAAACAGCCGCGCACCACACGGGACACGTTTTCCAAGATACGAAGATATGAATTGGAAAACTGATTGGCGCCCGGGACACCGGGGGCGGTAGCAATGTGAGTCGTAGTATCAGGTGCGCGAAAGTAAGCCCCGTGATTTGCAATTCCGTCGGTGTGTTGCAAACGGAGTTTGGTATGCAATTAAAATCTGCCAACATTCTGGTGCAATTCTGCGCTTTACGCGGGAAGGCCGAGTATCGAGGGATGGAAGGGAACTTTTTGTACCGGGCGCTTTTCGAGGAAAAGCGTCTTTAGTCACAACGCGGGACATTTTCATTCGGTATGAATCGTCCCATTCATTGCGGAATACTTGGAATAAATCGGTTTAGGACATACTGTTGGTACTGATAATTCGAGAGAGAAAACGTAAAAATATTCTTTATTTACGTACAACTGCTGGCGTTAAAATGTTTGAATCGTATGCTTAGTGAGAGATGCAATATTAAATTAAATCGCAGTGCTAACGGCTTATGGATGGTTTAAGGAAGCCTTTATCCGGTAGAATAAACGGGGCCGTGACAGCTGTGCTGTGAATTAATTGTTCGCACTTTTTCAAAAATATGTCCAATCTGTGCCAAGCATTCTTGTGGTTCAAGACTTTTTATTATGCAGCTTTCTATGTTGGTTATTATATGTGGTTCAGAACTGTAAGCCTTGTTTCAGAATTATCTATCCTTGAATTTACCTTGAACACCCTTTTAACTAAAGGGAAACAGTATTGCCGTGTGCAATAGCGATCATACTGACGATCAACGCCCATAAGTGGCCTCAATACTTTTATTGCTTTTTTATTGCAAAATGTCCTTCAATTGAAACGATTTTTTTTCATTAATTTACCATATTGTAAATCGATCATCTGTAATGCTCTGCGGTTCCATAATGACAACAGCGAAACAAATTTGTTCCCCATCCGCAGGGGAAGTGGATCAGCTTGCCGAACGCCGACCGAATGTGGCCAAATTAACGAAACGTCATTTTTAATGGCATTGCTATGTTTTTTTTTTCGGGGTAAAATTGTCCAGCAAAAACGAACTGTACGAGACATTTCCATTAGTAGTTTGGACAGGTTGTGGACTGGAGGCCGCATATTTTCGGGTGTGTTGCTCCACCGACTCCCCATCGCCTTTGACGTACGTGGGAAGCTCATTTGCATACCCATTTGATTACATGATTACCAGCAGACCACGGTCCCCCCCGGCACTAAGTGGAAACCAACCTTCATTGACTGCCGGTGAACTATTTGCTCTTCTCTCCGAGTGCCTCTGTCGCTGCACGTGTCGAAGATTGTTTTTCGTTTTGGGCTTTTCCATCGATCATTGGGGTGGAAAGAAAAGTGGAAGGAAGAAACACCGGAAGTAAGTTAGGCGGCGGCGGTGGTAGACCACGCAATCATCATCATCAGCGATCGATGTGAAAACTCGAGGCAAGCAAATTATCTTCGCGGTTGCGGCGCCCTCTCATCTTCCCGTCGGATGATGGATAGCGGTCGGGCCCTCGCCTTGCTCGCTTCGTACAATTTGCAAAAATTGAACATCGCGCTTTTCATTGCTTTCTATTTATGTTGCAAAAAAAAAAAAAAAACGATGGTGCCCGGCATTTCTTAACAACTTTATCTCCGGATTCGGGCTCGGGTTTGGCAAAAAAGAAAAGTGTTTTTTTCTTCTGGGATTATTTTTATTATTAAATAGGGCGACCCCTAAGGAAGAAGCAGTGAAAAATGAATGAAAATTATTCGCTTAAAGTTTGCTTTTCCGCACAATTTTCTTCCTTCGAACAGCCGTTGCTAAATGTATGCGCAACCGGAGGATGGCCAGTGCCGGCGCAACTGCATATCCCACGGCCGCTCTCATGATGATACTGCCGCAGGCTCGGCCTACTATTATCAGCATACCAACTATCGATGCGCTATGCAAATGAGAATAGTTTTGCGAAACATTTGCATTCCAATCCAGCATGCGATGGAAAACTTTTTTTTCCATTTTAACCCCATTCTGCTTCGGTGATGTCAATGTCGGCGGCCCCGGTAGGGACAAGTTTTGTGGTCCGCTTTTTTCCACGAGCACCGTTCGCTACGGACGTACGGTGTCCCTGGTGCTGGCAGGCATCTCGATGGGGGCATTTTTCAATTTATGCACTTCTTGCACGCCCGGCCCGGCAGATCGTACATATCGGCACCACCCCAAATAGCCCCAACACAGACACAGGGCCACAAAATCGACCACCACGGCCGGGTGAAAATCGATCGAATGTGATGCGTTCAATCGATTGAAGTGAAAGTTGGCGCGCCGGCGGTGGTGGCCGTTTTTTTCTGTGTTCGCTTTGGCTAAGGTTGTTCACGTTTCGATTCACTTTTCGGTCCACCCAAAGGGTCTTCTTTGAAGGGTTTTTTTGCTGCTGCTGCTTCTGCTGCTGGTGCAGCGTTTGCCGATGCATCATGATCTTCATTTCGGTTTTTGTTACGCCCACCGGCTATGCCAATGCATTTGATCCCATTTCTCTCGCCTCCAATTTTCACTTGTTCGGTTCACTTTTACTAACGCGGCGCGGTATGTTTTTCACTTGTTTCGATTGTATGTTTCTTTCTGTTGCTTCTTTTTGTGCACGCTCTCGCTCTCTTTCGATGTTCCATGCACGGCCATTCTCATGTGGGGCGGTCGTGTTGCTTTTATAAAAGCTCTACAAACCGCAGCGGTTGTACCGAGCTCCCCGACGCGCATCGGCCCTGGATTTCCCCTTGGCTGATCAAGCCTTTCGACGAACCGGCTGGACGGCAACAGTGTGGGATCCTCGCCGTGGAAGCGACGGAGGGTTGGCTGAAACATTTGTTTCTCTAAACCATCGTTTGCCGTTCGGCTGGGCGGTGTTATGTTCTGGAGCAATTTGTTCCACTTCCCGCCACGGCGAGCGGCCGTTGATTCGATCGTAAACTTGACATTCATTATGTGTACACCGATTTTATGCTTTCCGAGGGTTGTGGGTTGATATCGTCCGTTTGAGTAGCGATCTCGTAAGAGATTCGTACCACTTCGTCTTAGATTGATAAGCCCCCGTGCGGTGCACATAATCTATGCTGCTCCGCCATAAACATGCAGCTCACCAGCTTAATGAGCTTGCTGTACGGATAAGATGCTGGCACGAGGAAGTAAAAAATGGTCATTTTCTTCGACCACGCGATGCTGGCCGCTTGGATCAATGACAAAATTACCGTAATCAGTGCACCACTTGGGACCCGCGGCATATCACCGGTGGCCTCGAAGCTCGCTCGAGTTGTTTGTAAGATAACAGGAAAATTACATCTTCCGGTTCCGGGGAGCGGACACTCTGAGTCCGCCGTCATTAGCGGTGGAATGTGCCGTGATGCAACGCGAGACTGATTGGTTCTTCCTCTGTTTTTTTTTCTTTTCTCCCTCTAGATCTGTGCCGGGGCCGATCTGGTGATCGAAATCCCGGGCAACCAGGGCCTGGACGACTCGTTCTATCGGCTCGACTACTACCCGCCGATCGGCAACCCGGCACCGAACGCGACGATCGCCTCGCGGGACGTCGGTGACGAGATACAGTTCTCGAACGGGCTGCCCGGTACGCGCTACAACTTCTGGCTGTACTACACCAACTCCACGCACAAGGACTGGCTGACGTGGACGGTGTCAATCACGACGGCACCGGACCCACCGGCCAACCTGACCGTCATCCCGCGCAACGGCAAGAACGTGATCATCAACTGGAGCCCGCCGGCCCAGGGCAACTACTCGTCGTTCAAGCTGAAGATCCTCGGGCTGACGGACAGCTTCGCGACCAACTACACGACGGCCGTCGAAGACAGTCAGTTCCAGTACATGGTGCGTGACCTGACGCCCGGTGCCACGTACCAGGTGCAGGCGTACACCCTGTACGACGGCAAGGAGTCGGTGGCCTACACGAGCCGCAACTTCACCACGAGTAAGTCGATCGATGGCCAAGCGACGATGCTGGTCGTCGTCTGCAGGATTAGTCTAATCCAAGTCTCTCGAGTGCTATGCTAACCCCCCGGAGTTTGTGCTTTGGTCACTACCAGCCCAACAAGTACTGTAGAGTGCCTCCCATTTGCTTCCTGCTTTTCGGTCTAAACCTTTCTAGTAGTCAGTCGCGGGGCCCACACCTAACATCGGAATGGGGAATTGGATTTCCGGGGTTGTTTGGTGTTTGGATGTTTTCAAGGTGAACCGGCGGTGGCGGCGGCAGTGAACCGGCAAAGTACCTTCTTCCTTCCTTCTCGCGGTTCTTGACCGTACGGCGCCGCATCCCGATCCGGACCGAGAGTTCGACGCTATCGTTTGCAAAATCGCTTCGATTGAGGTCCAGCCACATCCCGCCGCGACTAACGGATGTTTCAATTGAAGTGCATACTCTGCGGTTCTACCCTAGCCTGTGTTTCGCGCTTGTCCACACTAAATGGATAATGTTTTAACAAATTCATTTAGAGCGGGCCGGCCACTACACTCACCTTGTCCGTTCTCTTCTTCACATTCTGCGGTTTGCTCACCCGGCTATAACGCTTCGCTCCCTCTGTTTCTCTCTCGCTCTCTCCCTGTTCTATCTGTCTGAAATTACTGCGGACAACCTCTTCAATGATGATGGACCCGCCCGCTCTCTAATACTACTGCGCCCAACGATATGATGACGATGGGTGGTTGTTGGCTGATTGGTGATGGTCGCTCTCTATATCTCGTCGGCTGTGTCGGGACCGGTTCCATCGGTGGTCCACACATTTGTCAAACTCCTCACGTACCTCACGCTCGTCGAAACTTGGAAATCCGGAAAACAAACCCCAACACGACGCCGCACACACACTTACCTTTTCGTAAATATTTGCGCAAACCCTCGATCTACTGGGCAACTGGCGATCGCGATCGCGTTGGAAATTCCGCTTCCTGATGATGGCTGATGATGGTTCATGAAACTGGCGTGTACCGGTCACCACTCATTCGCACATACACACGCGTGCACACCGATGGTCCGATGGTACTAACAATCTGCACTAACAACCCGTCTGCAACCGGCACCGCGACACATCGGCGGACACCTTACTAACAACTAATGGCTCTAACGTGGTGGCGGCCGCCGACGGTGATGCTCTCACAGAGCGCTATCGGCACAAAGATCTGCTGGACATTAAGATTCTTCGAGGTAATTCTGCACGACTCACGCGGCGATATAGCTTCTTTTCTGGGTCTATCCATCCTTTCTTGGCTTGGGACGGAACGCTCAGTTATGCATTCCAAGCATGCCACCAGCTCCCATTACGATCATCAGGCCGCCCGAAGAAGGGCATCAGGTTGACCACCGATGCTGCTGCGCAGTCCTTCGTACGGCTGATTATAGATTATTTATTCGTTCCATGATTTACTCTGTAAATTGATGCTAGTTTGTCTAGAAATTAGGTTCTAATTTTTAACATTCCTTTTACTGTTTAATGAAAGTGCAATGCAATGAAGTTTAATGCATTAGTTAGACGATCATGTGATAAACTCACTCCGTTCATTACCTAACCACTTTTTTTCTCGGCGTGCATAACTGAACCGAACGATTATAGCTTTTTTATTATTAGTTAACAGTGTTTAGTTGGTTTCTTTGTATTGTTTTAACATTTTTAGTTATTTTCACTTACTTCAGTTTTATTCAAGCCGCTCTATTATTTTTTCTTATGTTTTACATAAAAAAAACTTGCCACTAATGTCCCGTCGCTTACCCCGTCCAGAACCGAACACACCCGGTAAGTTTATCGTGTGGTTCCGCAATGAAACGACGCTGCTGGTGCTGTGGCAGCCACCGTACCCGGCCGGCATCTATACGCACTACAAAGTGTCCATCGAACCACCGGATGCCCTCGGCAGTGTCCTGTACGTGCAGAAGGAGGGCGAACCGCCCGGGCCGGCGCAGGCCGCCTTCAAGGGGCTGGTGCCGGGCCGTGCGTACAACATTTCCGTGCAGACGATGTCCGAGGACGAAATATCGCTACCGACCACGGCCCAGTACCGGACGGTGCCGCTTCGGCCGCTCAACGTGACGTTCGACAAGAAGTCCATCACCGAAAACTCGTTCAAGGTGATGTGGGAAGCGCCGAAGGGTGTCAGTGAGTTCGACAAGTACCAGGTATCCCTGTCGACTTCCCGCCGCCAGCAAGCGGTGCTGCGGAACGACTACGAAAACATCGCCTGGCTAGAGTTCAAGGACGGTCTGGAAGAGAGGAAGGAGAAACTGGATCCGGGCAAAACGTACCAGGTGGTGGTGAAGACCGTCTCCGGCAAGGTGACGTCGTGGCCGGCCAGCGGCGACGTCACGCTAAAACCTCTGCCCGTGAAGCAGATGAACTCGTACACCGACAGCAAGTCGGGTGTGATCACCATCTCGTGGAAACCGGACGAGCTGAGCACGCAGGACGAGTATCGCATCAGCTACCACGAGCTGGAGACGAACAACGGTGACTCGAGCACGATGAGCACGAACGCGACGTCGTTCGCCCTCGAGACGCTTCTGCCCGGTCGGAACTACTCCGTGACGGTGCAGGCCCTTTCGCGCAAGATGGAGTCCAACGAGACGGTCATCTTCGTTGTGACGCGGCCGTCGTCACCGATTATCGAAGACCTGAAGTCGATCCGCGAGGGACTCAATATTAGCTGGAAGAGCGACGTGAACTCGAAGCAGGATAAGTACGAGGTGACGTACACACGTAACGATACCAACGATGGCAAGACGATCCTGACCACCGAAAGTCGGCTAGTGTTCACGAACCTGTACCCCGGGGCGGGCTACGAGGTGAAGGTGTTCGCCGTCAGCCACAGTCTGCGCAGTGAACCTCACTCATACTTCCAGGCCGTTTGTAAGTGTACAGTTCCAACGATCGTGGAGGTACTGCATCAAAATGCTAACCATTCTTAACGTCCACAGATCCTAACCCACCGAGAAACATGACCATCGAGAAGGTGACGAGCAACTCGGTCCTCGTGCACTGGAAACCACCGGAACGGTCCGAGTTTACCGAGTACTCGATCCGCTACCGGACCGAAAGCGAGAAGCAGTGGATTCGATTGCCGTCCGTGAAAGCTACCGAAGCGGACGTTACCGACATGACACCGGGTGAGAAGTACACGATACAGGTGAACACCGTAAGCTACGGCGTGGAAAGCCCGAACCCCCAACAGGTCAATCAAACCGTGCGGCCTAACCCGGTCTCGAACATTGCTCCGCTCGTGGACTCGAACAACATCACGCTGGAATTCCCCCGTCCCGAGGGACGCGTCGAAACGTACATCATCAACTGGTGGCCAACCGAGCAGCCGGAGCAGTTGTCGATGAAAAACTTCACCGAAACAAACACCAGTAAGTGGAAGATAAAATACACAGAACTAACTTAACGACCTACCGAAATGCTATAAAAATGTACGATTTTTTACAGTTCTTCCGTATCCCGGCACGTTGACCGATGACGAGAAGATTATCGAGGAACCGCCGCTAGTGCGCCTTCTGATCGGTGATCTAATGTCCGGTGTGATGTACAACTTTAAGATACAAACCATCTCGTACGGACTGACGAGCGATGTGACGAAGCTGCAGACGCGCACCATGCCCCTGATCCAGTCGGAGGTGCTAATTGTCAACAACATGCATACCCGTGACACGGTCACGCTCAGCTACACTCCGACCCCGCAGCAATCGTCCAAGTTCGACCTGTACCGCTTCTCGCTCGGTGATCCCAGCATTCCGGACAAGGAGAAACTAGCGAACGACACCGACCGGAAGGTAACGTTCACCGGGCTGACACCGGGCCGGCTGTACAACATTACCGTGTGGACCGTGAGTGGTAAGGTGTCGAGTCAACCGATCCAGCGCCAGGATCGTATGTTCCCCGATCCGATAACGATGCTCGATGCGACCGGTATCAACGACACCTGGATCGCCCTGAAATGGGACATCCCGAAGGGCGAATACACGGCGTTCGAGATACAGTACCTGATGAACGATTCGCACTACGTGCAGAACTACACCGTCAACAATCACATCATCATCACGGACCTGAAACCCCACCGTAACTACACGTTCACCGTCGTGGTCCGTTCCGGTACCGAGTCGAGCGTGCTGCGCGTTTCGCTTCCCATTTCGGCCAACTTCCAGACGAAGGAAGCACTGCCCGGGCGGATGGATAAGTTCGCACCGGTCGACATTCAGCCGAGCGAGATCACCTTCGAGTGGTCTTTGCCACCGAACGAGCAGAACGGCATTATCCGTCAGTTTACCATCACGTACGGATTGGATGGTTCGCAGCACACGCAGGTGAAGGACTTCCGGCCCAACGAGCTGCGCGGTTCCATCAAGGGCTTGCAGCCGGGCAAATCGTACGTGTTCCGAATCCAGGCGAAAACGGCCATCGGATACGGGCCGGAGCATATCTGGAAGCAGAAGATGCCCATTCTGGCACCGCCCAAACCGGAAACACAAGTCGTCCCAACCGAGGTCGGCAGCAGTGCCACGACGATCGAGATACGCTTCCGTAAGCACTACTTTAGCGACCAGAACGGTGTGGTCACGACCTACACGATCATCATTGCGGAGGACGATTCGAAGAATGCTTCCGGGCTGGAGATGCCCAGCTGGCGTGACGTCCAGTCGTACAGCGTGTGGCCACCGTATCAGGTGATCGAACCGTACTATCCGTTCAAGAACAGTTCCGTCGAAGACTTCACCATCGGCACGGAGAATTGTGATGCCAAGAAGACGGGTTACTGCAATGGAGCGCTGAAGTCGGGCACCACGTACTATGTGAAGGTGAGAGCGTTCACCGCACCGGACAAGTTCACCGATACGGCCTGGAGTTACCCGATCCGCACAGGTAGGCATTACTGCGTAAGGCGGTGCGAACGACCGACACTATTTTTCAATACACAATTTCGTATACCATTCTCTCTACTTTTGCAAAACACAAAGCTGCACTTCTTTCGGTGGATGGTAAGCGTCTCTCTTTCTGTTTTGGTTTGCAAGTCGTTTGTCTCGAGTGCATTTTGTACAGTTTTTCCTCATTGCCTCCCCATGTGTTTTCATTTTTTTGTTCACGTCCCATTCAGACCCGATTCTGGTGTTCTCATTTCCCAGAAGATGAACAGTATCCCCGCATGTTGTTCTCTTCTGCTTTGAGTGAACTTTTTCTGCATGATTTTCTATTACCAAAGAGAACCACTACGTTAAAGACCTTCAAATAATGTATTTTTGTGACACTCTCCCACTTAGCGCAAGACAATACTTCGCTGATCGTCTCGATCACCGTTCCGCTGCTGCTCATACTTATGCTGGTTGGCGTGGTGCTGTTTATCCGCCGTCGGCGTCACACGGGCCGGAAAACGGCCGAACAGCGGACCAATGACAATATGTCCCTTCCTGACAGCACCATCGAGACAAGCCGTCCGGTTCTGGTGAAGAACTTTGCCGAACACTATCGCCTAATGTCCGCTGATTCTGACTTTAGGTAATTGGGCCTCCTGTTTTGGTTTCCGACATCGGATCGGCTAAGAGCGACGTACTAACGCCTTATTTGCTCCTTACTGCAGGTTTAGTGAAGAGTTCGAAGAACTGAAGCATGTCGGTCGCGATCAACCGTGCACATTCGCGGATCTTCCGTGCAATCGGCCCAAGAATCGTTTTACCAACATTTTACCTTATGACCACTCGCGGTTCAAGTTGCAACCGGTTGACGACGAGGAAGGATCGGATTATATCAACGCTAACTACGTGCCGGTAAGCTGCCGATCGATCGGTTAATCTCGAGATGTTTGCTTCTAACTGTGCCCCGTTTTAGGGTCACAACTCGCCACGAGAATTTATTGTGACACAGGGTCCGCTTCACTCGACGCGGGATGATTTCTGGCGCATGTGCTGGGAGAGCAACTCGCGTGCGATCGTCATGCTGACGCGAACCTTCGAGAAGGGTCGCGAGAAGTGTGACCACTACTGGCCGCATGACACCGTTCCCGTGTATTACGGTGACATAAAAGTGACGCTGCTCAACGACAGCCACTATCCCGATTGGGTCATCACGGAGTTCATGATGACGAGGGTAAGCAATCTGGCCCCTGGCGTGTATCGTTGGGTGTTTCACGACGCTATTGTACAATCCGTAGGGTGACCAGCAGCGCATCATACGCCATTTCCACTTCACTACGTGGCCCGATTTCGGTGTGCCAAATCCACCACAAACACTGGCACGATTCGTGCGCGCCTTCCGCGAACGGGTCGGACCGGATCAGCGGCCCATCGTGGTGCACTGTAGTGCCGGTGTCGGGCGCTCCGGGACATTCATTACACTCGACAGGATACTGCAGCAAATACAGGTGTCCGACTATGTCGACATCTTCGGTATCGTCTGGGCAATGCGAAAAGGTACATTCGAAGTCGAAGTTGGTTGCTGGAAGACGGAACACCGGAAAATGATGTGTCTTCCATTTTCACAGAACGTGTCTGGATGGTGCAAACCGAGCAACAGTACATCTGCATCCACCAATGTCTGCTGGTGGTCCTCGAGGGTAAAGAAGGAACGGAGCGTGAGATTCATGACAATCAAGGTTACGAAGGTACGTATTCGTTGGGCATTCGGTTCCGAGCGATCAAACCATACGCAATGAAGCGAGTAACAAAACTTACCACTGCGCATCTGCTTCACGAATCTATTTATGAGCGGTACAACTATTCGGTGCCCTCAGGAGATATTGTTTCACGTGAAACGGCAAAGGGCAGCCTCCCTCGCGTGAATCAGTACGTTGCCCTCATTCGTCGCCTTTGCACGGAACATCTAACGCGCCCCGATGCGTGGCCTCCCCATGGCGCCTATAGAGCGTTCAGATTCATCTGCTAATGGCTAATTTTCATCGGCTAGTGTTCGCGCGGATTGTATCCCTCCTTAGACCGCGAGGTTCCGATCGTGGATTATCTGGCTCTATTTAGTAGATTTTCATCGGTTGTTTTTTATAGCCCTACTTCTTTACTCACACGTGGCCCATCCGGTTTATTTGTTCAATTACTAAAATGCACTGCCTAATTTGACTAAAAATTAGTTTAGTTACGTTTTAATTACATTAAATTTCATTTCACCACTAACCATAAGAAAGTCCCGCGCTATTCAGGGGACATCAACCTACTGTCTTATAGTTAACAAAAGATAACAAAAAAGTACAATATAACTTCTTTACCGTAATAATCAATCAAATAACCGTTACCGTTTAGTTAAAGAGTGGCACGAATTCTGCTAACAAAAATGTTGCGTTCATGCGTCACCGTTCGACCTTTTCGTTGATGCTATTTTGTGTCTAGCTGATGTTTTTGGACAAGACATTTAACCTTAATATGAGGTTTTTTAACGCATTTTTGTTTCCTCTGAAAATCATGCTTTACCTCCACCGTGTCTCATCATCCGTTATCGTCCGTTTTGATTCTTTTACACAATGATTCTGAATTATTTTCAATACTTTTTATTGTTTCTATTTTCATTTCCCGTCACTACCGACTCCGAACGTCGGTAACCGATGGCCGTCACAAATCAATACAATAAAAATCAAACAAAAAAAACAACAGATGAAAGTATGCTAAACCAAACGATATACGGACATCTCAGTGATTCACAGACCCGGTTGACCTGCGTTTAAGGAGGTCTTCCTCGGGGCTGTTCCAGTTTCCAGGTGGTTTTTGTGATGTAACTTTCTTGACCAATCTTAGACCCTTTCTTTACTCCCATCGAACGGTCGGTTGTAGCCCGCGTCCTCGATCATCGATCGCGTTTACTATTGATGTTTTTCTACATTTCTCTTCACTTTCCTACTTTCAACTATAAAAAAACCACGGACCGAAACCTTCGGGCGTGCGCTTCTTTTGTACAAAACAAACGAACACGAAACGCAACATTCACCAAACGCCAACATTCTGTGCACTACCTGTGGCTTCGTATCGTGCCGTACCTTCCGCGCGTACACGTATCAACTCCATTCACGGGCTTCGGGTGGTTGGATTGGATCTCTTAACCGTGTTTTCACTTACAAACCCTTGGGTACTGGTGGCGCACCGTGTTCAATCTCTTGCACATCGGGCTCGATCGCTGGGCTTACACCTTTGCTTGCGTGCCCTTATCTCCGCTGCTGTCGTGTGTGCTGGACACGGTGACCCTCCGACAGAACCGAGAGATGACCAACAGTCGGAGGAACAGCTGCTGATCGAGAATCGACCGGAAGATGACGAAGCCGGAGCGACGGAGCAATCGATCGCGATTGAAAACGGCGAGCTGGATCGCCGACGCAGTGTGGCCTCTTCCGGAGGAGCAGGAGGATCGGGTCCGCGGTCGATTGAGGGTGGTGAGTTGGTGCAGATACAGTTGCAACAGCGGCACTGCACCAACGGAGAAACCACCGAAGAGGAACTGCTCGACGAAGAAGAAGAAGAGGAAGTCGAGGTCACGGTGGATGGGTTGATGATAGTTTCCAAAGTACAACAGCACACAGTGATCGCCGTCGCCACGGTACCGATCGGTGATAGCCAGTTGCAGCAACAGCAGCAACAGCACACGAACAGCACAAGCACGAGCTCCAGCAATAACGATCGCGATCCAGCCTCCTCCGGGATGGACGAGCGATCGATCGGGAGTAACGGAACGAACAGCAATAACAGTGCCAACAGTGGCTACGAATCGAGCCCTTGCAAACGCCGTTCGCTAACCGGCGTCCGGGGGGATCAGCCACAGGATCGTCGATCGCTGGTGTTCTGCAACAGTGACGGCAGCGTGCTGGGTGGCAAGGGAGAGCCGCTCAATTGTGTCATCGAGCCACAGAACCAACTGCCACCGCAGCAGCAGCAACCGCTTCCACCAGCGCAACATCTTCCTTCTGGGCACCAAGCGTCGACGGGGGCCACGATCAGTGGGAAGCTCTGGAAGGAAGAAAGATGACAGTTAGAGAACGATAGCGACAATCGAAGCAGCGGTCGGAGCAGCATCGTAATCGCTATCAACGAAAACGACAGCCATGTAAATAGCAACGCCTCGAACGTGATCATTTTGCGCGTGGACGATGACGATCGCACAACGAAGGACGACGAGACGGAGATCGACGACGGTATTGATGGGTCCGACGAGGGCGACGACGTAGAGGTCGATCATCTGGCAGGCGACGGTGGAGGCCGAGTGGCGCGCGACGAAGACGAGGACGAAGACGAGGAGGAGGATGAACGATCGCACGAACAGCGGCAGCTACTGTTGCACCGGCGCAACGAGCGCAATGTTCGAGCAGTGGCAGCCGCCATGGTTGGTGCTGCAGCTCCTGTTCCGGGTGGTGCTGCAGCTGGAGCTGGAGGTGGCCGGTACAAGCACCATAGCTACGTCGAGGTGGAGGAGGACGAACAGGATGACGACATCATTGTGATCGTGGACGAGGATAACAATCTCTGCGGATCGCCATCGGACGGAGGCGCTGGAGGCGGCTGCAATGGCGACCGTCTCGTGGGGGGTAGTGGCATTGCCGCCGGTATGGTCGTTGGTGGTGGTAATGGCATTAGCGATGAGCTGTATCTAAAACTCCGAGAAATGGGTTGGTAGCACACTTTCCTTTCTGTATACCTCCTACCAGCTAGCGTGTACTCTTGGTTTTAATGTTGAACAGGTTTAACCCCACTGTCTTGTGTGCTTCTTACTAACCTGCCTTATTGTTTGTAACTTAATGTAGTTTACCATCGAGCTTCATTAAAAAACGAAACGAATATGATGATATCCCAGCACTAATGAGTTGATAAAAAAGCTGCCCAAAAGATGATTTTTTGCACTGGCTTTAAAGAACATTCATACACTCGTTCCCACGTTTTTACATTGCCACCCTTATTACACTTATCTGAATGTTAGTCCCAAAGTATGCAGCAAATTGATGACGATTGAACCAGTTACCATCCCCTCAATTTTCCAGCATGATGTTTGTCGTTATGTTTCGCGTTTGTTTGTCTGTCTGAAACGTTGACGCTGATGCAGCAACGGCATGCAATGCATCCCAACGTCCGGACACGGATTGTCGAACTGATCTATGATCGGCCACTAATTGATTGTTGTTTGTTTCTCTACTCCGATACTCCCGGTTGCCGGCCGATGATAGATGACGAAGGGATCGCCGAGTCCGGTATGTAATTCCATCAGCAACGACGTGAACCTGAACCGTGCGTCTGGAGTGTGCTGCTCAAACACACAAGCGACAAGTGATCAACCATTTTACATTATTTTCTTAACAAAAAGCAAGAAATGGCAAGATGAGTGTGCTACAATAGTTGTAATTACTACTTAACCCAGGCCGAGACACTGAGGACGTTGCGGCAGTTGCGTTGCGTGTGGCTTGCTTCATCTAATCATTTGCAGTAAGCAAACCAAAAGCGTTTTGAACGCTTGGAAGCTGCTCCGCGGGGACCGCGCAACGCACCTCTCAGCGTCTGTCGCCAGTAAAGCTTGGTCAATGTTGAAGCCGAAAGGCAGTAGCTCGAATACCGTGGGGCGAGTATCATAGCGTTAGCGACGTATGATGTTGTTTTGACAATGGTGGCCATAGTCCATTTCAGCGGTGCTCTAGTGCTATGTGTAAATGTATATTGGAGGGCGTTTTAAACATTGTAAAACCTGTATCACTGTAACCCTGTAAACTCTGGTTCTCCCCTCTCGATGAAGGTTAAACAGAGCGGCGGCCGTAAGCCCTGCAGCTAAATAGGATAAACATAAATCGTGTCCCATGACTATACTATCAAACGAGACAGAATCTGTGTAACCGAACGTTTAAACGAGATGAAACAAAATTTGTAAACCTCCTTACGTATACCCCCACACTAATCTCATGCGTGAAATCTCCTTACCAAATGGGTAGAACCCACGAAAAACATATACCAATTCGATGAAACAGATTTCCATAAACACGACATAAAAACGATGCATATAAAAGATCGATCTAGAATATAGAATCGCAAAAAAGGCTTTCTCGGTGGAAAAGCGATAAACTCTTACCCAATATAATCAAAAACCATCATTAAAAGAATCAACATAAAGAGCTCTAAAGACATAGAAACGGGGAGCGCGCGTAGTAGTAGAAATATAATGTCCACCGTGTACGTAAGCGAATAGTTGCCCCCAAGGACCCCCTGAACCAGCAAAACGTGTCAAACGTAGCAGTGTAGTGTGTAAAACCGTGTAGAAAGCATGGGCAAAGGCCAACGGGTGAAAGTATTTAATAGAAGTAGACACAGGTGGACAACAAACGAACTGCGAACTGAGAGCTGATCGGTGCGAAAAAAGACAAACGATGGCATGGACACTGGAAAGTTGAACGAACCGACACAGAACAGGCATCGAAAGGAACACGAGAACACACAGGGTACGGGATTCGTTCTCTGCACTTATTTAATCTCGATCGGAGAGCAGAATCGCGCGTGATGATTGCTTAAGACAGCGCCAAGTTTTCCGTTTTCTTCCTTATGTTTAGTAGATCTTTTCTCCTTGTCGTTTTAACTCGAGTCTTGTTGTACATATTGGTAAGAGTTGCGTAGTGGACACGCATTGCAATCCATGTTTTACTATCAATAATTAGTTGCTAGTTGTACTAAAAGAATGGGAAACTAGAAACGTATGGAGGAGGGTAGCTTACGATTGCGCAGGAACTTTTTGGACAACGTAACCCGGCTGGGCAGCGGCATATTCAGGGACGATAGGGCGATGTGGCCACGATGTGGTGCGTGAGAGGGAAGCCGTACAATAATCTCATTTTAAGTATCACCAGCCATCAGTACTTCTCGGCGGTCGCCAGCGCTCGAAACACGCGTTACTTCCATTCAAAAGTATTCCCACACAGCGTCATGCTGATCATTTACTAACCCGTCACTACCGATCACGAAGTACTTTCCTCCGAGCGAATGGACCACACACTCTCTATTTCCTTTTCGACGATATACACACTTTTACACACAGCGAATTAACCGTGTTGGAACTTTACAAGCTGAACTCGAAAGTACCGCACAGCGCACCGTGCGGATATGGCAATCGAGCCGCAGTTCAACCGTTTTACCTACCGACGAATAAACTAGACGAAAGTAGACTAGAGACACGCAAAAAGCAAAACAAACAATTACTGTTCGCAACGATAACCAAACCGGCACAAAACAGCTACGATCGTTAGCTACCCGATTTATTAATGCTTCCGTACGTTTTACACACGTTTTGCGAGGGAACGAAACACGGAAAACGTCATATCAATTACTCCAAGAATAAAAGAACAAACTGAACCAACAACTGTGCAGTGACTGTAAGTGGGCCACAATCGTTGACCACCTAAAGGCATGCTTTTAATTTTCAGTTTTAAGTAATGCAAAAGTTGTCCGAAACAACAGCGATCCCCATGCTTTCCGATAGCGTTTCGGCTTGGAAGTTTCGGCTCGGCGAAGTTGGATTTTCCAGCCAAACGCGGCTTTGTTCATGACAGTGCTTTATTTAAAGCGCTCCGTATCGGTTATCGCTTCCTTAGCAACCAGTGGAATACCCGACAATCGAGTAAGCTTTTCTAAACCTACGCTTTCAGTCACCTGGGAGACGGCCGCCTTCGGTCGGCCGGTTCTTAGTTGTTCATGCAACTCAGGACGAGATTCACAGCCGATTCCACGTTTCCGTTGCACACGATCAGCGCCTGTAGGTTGTTTTCGGTGTCAGCGAGACCCATTTCGCGCATCAATTCCAGCTCCGCCCGGTACCGTCCCATGCGTGCCGCGATACTCGTGTGCTGCGACTGTGTTTGCGCTCCCAGGTCATCGCCCATCGGAGCGGCCGCCGTTTCATCAGCAGCCGGTGCCGGTGCCGGTGGACTCGTGTCCATCGGCTCGTCGGTCCCGGTGGGCACTGGGCGACTACTGCTTTCACCGCCGGAACCACCTCCACTTCCGCTCGCCGAAGCACCGGTCTCTTCGCGCTGCTGTTGCTCCCGTTGCTGGAAAATCATCGAAATCGCGTCCATCATCATGGAAGACGTAATGTTGCGATCGGTCGAAGAAACGTTGCCTGCAGTGGCTGCACTTCCAGCACCGGCCGTGCCGGAAGTGGAAGGTTGGCTAGTGGTGGCCTCCATGCCCGTTTGGTCCTGCTGAGTTTCGCGGCTGTCCGCATCACGTTGCGAAATATTCGACAGTGAGTTGTATGAACCGCTACCAGCCGTGGGCCCGCTTCCAGTGGCGAAAGCGAGGGCCGAGGCGAGCTGCTCGGGTGTAATGCGACGCAACGTGACCGCGCTCGAGGTGGTCGGTGAGGCAGTGTTCTCGTCGCTCGACGAAGAATCCGACAGCGGATCGTCCAGCGTATTGTCCATCGGTGCCGACAGATGGTAGTTGTTCACCTTCAAGAGTATCTTCGAGTTCAGCAGCTGTACGATGGCCCGGGATGCATCGATCAGCACGCGGTGCTTTTCGGCCACCCGGCGTATCGTTTCCGGTTGCTGCATCGACGACAGCAGGATCGGATCCTTGAGCATTGACAGCACGAACAGATCGCCCCGGATGGCCGGATGTGCGTCCAGCGCGTTTTTCATAAACTCCGGCTGCCGGACCTTCTGGAAGTTGGACGAATCGACCGTACGCCAGATGCCGAGCACTTCCTGCACGTCGGCCTCGGTGAAGGGTTCCTGTTGACCGGCCGCCGAATCGTCCGGTTCCCGCCGCTTCTGCACGACTTGTATCATCGCTTGATCGCCGATACCTTGGCTCTGTAGTGTGTCTTCTGTGGTGAGCTGCGTGCCGCAGTAAATAAACACTACGAAACAATGCAGACAATAAGCCCCACGGCAACGGCCTTGACCCTCTCGGCTGCCCCTTACCGAAATCATCTTTCGCCACGTTGCTCTTGATCAGCTTGGCGGCCACCGTGCGCAGGGACTCTGTTCCGCTAGCGAGATCTACGTTGTCCACCTTAAGTTTCTGGTACGGTTTGAACGGCAAATGTACTCCGAGGTATATAATCGCCATCGCCGAAATTCCGCTTGCCTTTGGTAGCTGCACGGTGACGAAAACAAAGTGTTCTGCGCGTAATCGCACAACCCAAACAATGAGTGCACAAAACGGGATTGACATTTCGCGTCAAAACGGGCTGCAGGCTGCGTGCTGAACCAAAGCGAACGAAAGACGCAGCCCAAAAGGTTCGCACAGCTAGCGACGCACGTGGCCAATAGCGGTACTGCGCTACTGGTTGTGCTACCTTCGCTAGCGGGAGATCATGTTCCCCTATTAGATCAAGAGAATTTCGGACCAGGACCAGGGAATCGAGATTTTTTTGGCCTCGGCGACGATTTTCAATGCGATATCGCGCGCGGGAGTTTTTGCGAATTTGTATGTTTTTCTTACTTTACCAATAAAATCAAATCAAAGTAAACGAAAATAGGAGAGTTCTGTTTTCTTTCAGCAACGCAAAACAAATTTGAAATATTTTAAAAATTCCAAGGAGATTTATTTTACGTTTTTTCCTATTCTTACAAATAAAAGTAGTTTCTACACGCTATCGTTACAACGCTGAATGTTTTCGTTTTCCCTGCTTCATCCGCCGTTCCGGGTTTGTGTTGCACATTTCTTAGTAATTATGATTTAAATGATTTATCAACTACATCTTCTGCTTCTACAGTGTCGCTTTAAGATACATATTTTGAAGGTTTCGCCCCATCGAACCAAGTGCATTTTGTTGGGTTGTTCGCTGGATTTAAGTTGTTCATTTTGCAGTTATGCTAAGCAGCAAACACTCCTGTCCTCTCCGGCTGCCCTTGCACCATCCGCGTATCGTTTGCCATTCCGAAACAAAAGCCAACATTGGGCACATTGAAGTATTCTAAATGTTTGCATATAAATAAGGATTGTGATATTCTAGCCAGCTCTGTCGGTCGGTCGGAACAAAACGCACTAAACATAAAGTAAGTAAATGTGTGTCGCTTTCGATCTCGTGTGCCGTTCGGTTTCGTTTTGCTTTGCACAATTTGGAATTGGATTGTCGATAAATTAAGTAGAAACTTTGTCCGCGTTCGCTTGTTGTTCGTTCGAAAACATTTTGCCAACTGTTCTTTTCGTTTCCCAGAATATCCTCGCTTCGTTTTAGTTTCAAATTGAATTTCGTTTTCGTTTCACGGCCTCTCTTTAGAAGAAAGGGACCCCTACCTAGCCGAACCGCACCAGTAGTAAACCTAAAGGTGAATGTGCCTGTGTTTTACTCGTATACCGATCTCGCTCGGAGCTGCGTTCTAGAGCCTTGCTTGGAAGCTGCAGTTGGAAGCTACATGAAGGAAAACAAACGTTTATATAGTACATCGCGCGGCCTCGGGCTCGTTACACTTGCACCGTGCCCAGGCCCTCTCCGGGAGATAATAAAATGGAAATGCACAACATTCCAGTGGCCGAACCCACGAATCCATACGGCCCCCCACTCGGGGGCGTCGGGTTCTGCAACAATCCGGAATGAATGATCGATCCACGCTCCTCTACAGATCGGTGATGATGTCCATCGACTCGGCGATCGACCGGCTACTGTGCCGGTTGTCCGCCATCGCCACTAGCCCAACGCTGGCGAGGGCCGAGTTGGCCGTGTCGGCGATCACCTGCATCTGGCGCTTCTGCAGATCACCGTGGAGCCGGGTGAGCGTATCGCGGATCTCGGGCGTGGTCGTTTGGGCCCGCGCCAGCGCAGTCGAGGCATCGCGCAGTGCGTCCGTGTAGTTGCCGTACTCCATTAGGGCCTTCGAGCGTGCATAGTAACCATCGTAGGCGTTCGGTTTAATCTCGATCGCTTGCCGGGCAAGATCGATCGCCTCCGCCACATCCTGCCATCGGGGAGAAAGCATGTAAGCAACACATTATAATGCCCGTGCGCGGTCGCGGCGAGCGACGGCCCAACACTTACGTTCATTTTTCGCTTGCAGCGAGACAGATTGAGCAAGAAATTAAACCGTAGCTGCTGGAACGTGGCCGTGCTGGCGGCACTGGAATTGTTGTTGTTGCTGTCGGCCGTAACGAGTGCCGCCGACGGGGTTAGCAGTGGGCCACCGGTGAGTGGATCGGTTGCGACGGCCGTTCCCTCGTGTGCACCGCAGGTGGACGGAATCTTCTTCAGCGCGTACTGGTACCGGTGGGACGCTTCCTGGAGCCGGTTCTTCCTGTACAGTGTGTTGCCGTCTTCCAGGAGCTTGTTGAGCAGGATCAACCTACGGAGCGCGGGAAAGGAACCGTGAACCGTCTGTGCACCGCAAAATCCCGAATGCTACACTTACATAATTTCCGGTTTCCCATTGGCCATGGCCCAGGTGGCGGGACCGAGTTTGGCGCCGCGTTTCAGAAACACCTGCACAACCTGCACGTTCCGGCAAGCGATGGCACGATCCAACGGGCGCATCCCGTTAATGTCCACGTGTTCGATCTGCGCCCCGTGATCGAGCAGCATTTGGACGAGCGAAGCCGATCCCTGGTAGGCGGCCAGGTCGAGGGGCGTCCGGCCCGTGCTATCCGCGTGCTGCCGGTCGGCCCCGCGTTCCAGCAGGCACTTGGCCGCCTGTTGCTTTCCGCGCAGGCACGCCCAGCTGAGTGCCGTCAGTCCGTCCTTATCCTGCACGGTCAATGCAGCTCCTGCGAATTGGGAGGGGGGTTCCGGTAATTGGGGCTGGTTCAAAGACGCAAGGTCCCGGTGATCACTTACCTCGATTGAGCAGCAGTTCGATGATCCCGACGTGACCCTCTTCGGCCGCAACCATCAGGGCCGTTTTGCCGTTCGTCTCGGTCAGCTCGACATCCTGTGCCTGGTGCTGCAGCAACCGCTCGACGATCGCCCAGTGGCCCTCCTTGACGGCGATCAGCAGCGGGGTCATCTCCTTCCGGTTGCGCACCTCCGTCGAGGCGCCCCGACTCAGCAGGATGGCGATCGTTTCCGTGTGCCCGTTGGCGCAGGCCGTCGTGAGGGCCGTTTCGCCCGTGATCACGTCCAGCCGGTTCACCTGCACCTCGCCCATATCGAGGAAGTCCTCCGTGATCTCCGTGTTGCCCTGGCCGGCGGCCGCTATCAGCGACTGCTGGGCGGCCTGCTCGAGCGTCACGTCGGCCGGCGCCGCGCCACTCTCCCGCCGGGGCAGCCAGTCGCAGGCGACCAGATACTTGACCACCTGCAACCGACCGGCGATGGCCGCGTGCACCAGCGCGCACCGCTGCGAGGTATCGGTCTGCCCGAGGCAACTTCCGGCCGCCACCAGCTGCCGCACCACGTCACAGTGGCCCTTCGAGGCGGCCAGTATGAGCGGCGTGCAGCCTTGGCTGTTGGCCAGCTCGACACTCGCGCCGAACTCGAGCAGCAGGTTCACCATCGGCAGGATGCCCTCGTGGGCCGCAATGCACAGGATCGGGGCGCTCCCGAGGAACGGTGTCGGATGGTCGGGTGAGGCACCGGCCAGCAGCAGCAACCGGGACACCTTCACGTTCGGGCTGTACACGTTGCGGAGCGTGGACAGGGCGGACGAGACGCACCCGGTCACGGACGCGACCCAGTACGCCTGCAGGTCCCGCGGTGACTGGGCCGGTGCACTCCGGTAAAGGTGCGCCTTCAGGATGTGGTGGCCCAGCTCGAGTGCCTGGTCCGGATCGAGCGGCGCTTGTAGGCGCGACAGGCGCAGCGCAATGCCCGCGTGTCCGTTGCGTAGGTCGCACAGGAACTTGGTGCTCTCGCCGTCGTCGCGCCGCAACAGCCACTCCCTGAACGACGGGTGGAAGAACATGTACGTGTTGTCGATGCGCTTCACCAGGAAGCCGGTCAGCGTTTTGAAGCGACACAGAAACTCGTCCCAATCGATCCCATCCCCGTCGCCACCACCATCGGCGGCCTCGATGTCGTCGTCCCCGGCGGACTGACCCCGGTCACTCGCGATCAGCGCGTTGAGCGAGTAGAAGATCTCGGTGAGCGTGAGCGGATAGAGGGCGGCCAGGCAGACGGCGAGAATGTTCGAGATCCGATCGTACGCGGCCGCCGTCGGGAAGCGCAGGTTGAAGTTGAGCAGGAAGATCTGCGCCAGCGACACGGGCAGCACCTTGAAGCTGCTCGACTTGATCACCAGGCTGCCCCGCTCGATCAGATCGAGCGTGAGCTTCGCGAACAGAAACGAGCCCTTGGTCAGGGCCAGCAGGTGCTGGGCGAACTTGAAGTGGGCGCTCGTGTTGACGATCTCGACCCCACGGCCGCCCGCCACGTTGTGCTGAATGCTCGCGCTCTGGTTGATGCGGAACGTCACGTACTCGAGGATGTCCTTCTGGAGCGACTCGTTCGTGGTCCACGCGTCCAGGCTCAGCTTCGTGTACGGCAGGCCCTTGCTAAACTCGAGCATCTGCGTCCGGATGGTGGCGATCACCTTGAGCCACGGCGGAAACCGGTCACTCAGGCGCTGCAGGAACGACGCGATCGTATCGCCGTGGTCGGGCCGATGGTACTCCGCCTCGCACAGGCCGTCGATCAGGATGGCGCAGTTTTTCGGCGGGATCTTGCCGACCCGGCGCAGCGTGGCCAACGGCTCCAGGATGCCCATCACCATCGCCCGCTCCGGGTCGGCGATGCACTCCTTCACGCTCAGCACGTGCTGCAGCGCGTGCTCCCCGAGCAGGAACTCGTGGTACGCCGCCAGCTGCGGCGCCTGGCAGAGCTGGGCGGCCAGCGAATGCACAAAGTCCGGTATGAGGCAGGTGGAGATGTTGTCCGCCTGGCAGAAGTGGTACGCCACGATGTGCGACGCCAAGCTGCGCAACCGATCGTGCGCCACGTTGATCTGGCAGTAGATGCCGTCGCTCGCCTCCTGGATGGCCATCTCCTTGCGCCGCCCGAAGCACGAGTACTCGACCAGCTGCAGTAGGAGGGCCGTCTTGCCGGTGCCCAGGTTGCCGCTCAGCAGGACACCGGGCGAGTCGGCCGACTGGACGGCCGTGGCCAGCTCGCGCACCAACCAGTGGCGCCCGATGAACGGCGGGTCCGGATCCTGCGTCGGCACCTCGAAGAACAACGGCTTGAGGGTCAGCTGCTGCTGGCGGTACTGCGCGAAACGGACCTTCGGATCGATCGGACCCCGGATCTGGCCGGAGCGGGCCGACCGGCGCACCGTCGTTCGGCGGCCCTTGAACGCCAGCAGATCGTCGACGTTGCTGCCGCTTTGGGAGGCTAAAACGGGACACGGGGATTAGCTCTGGGCGGATGTCCTTCACGCACTGGCAGAATACTCACTGGTGACCGAGTGGCGTCGACTGACCGGGCTCGACGAGGCGTTGCTCTGCTCCGACACGGACACCGACATCATCGAGCCGATCGACTCACAACCAGTGTGGTAGTGGTTGGGTTCCTGCAGCGTCAGCACCCGCGACACATCCGCTTCGGACGATCCGGTCAGCGTGGACACGGGACTCGTGTTGGCCGACGTTAGCGAGCTGCAGGATTGGTTCGGGGCGCGTAGATTGCGCCGCGTCGAGTTGTTCTCCAGGAAGAAGCCCAGCCGCACCTGCAGCTCGTCCTGCGAGGTCTTTGATTTACCGTTCAGCATCAGTGGCTTCACGTTGCCCCCCTCGTCGTCTGTCGGAGTGGGAGAGAGGAAATCGGTGTTAGAAAGACCCTGAAGACCGCGGCATCAACATGCATCGTGGGGGAAAACAAACATGCGGATGTTAGGGTTGATAGGAACTCGATAAACAGATCCGTCAAATTAGGAAAACAACTGAAAAACTGAAAAAGTAAACTGAAATCTTCATGAAACGGTTAGTTTTAAATAAAATAAGGCTCACGCTTTGAAAAGCCTACACACTGGTCAATGTCACGCCACGCCATGCTTCTGATTTGTGTAGAAAACTTCAACAACAAAAAACGAACCAAACAGGGACAGCAAAAAATAAGTTAATCTAATAAAAACAAAATACACAAAACTTATTCTTTTCCACGAACAACACTTTCGCGCTGGATCCAAACGGGACGGGAAAAACCATAAAACACCACTTTAGTGTTATCTTTCGGGCAACTTCGGGTTCGAGGGGGGTTCTACCACGAAACTTGCAAGCTCGTAAAATGCACCAGACCGATGTCCGGGGGGCCGTCTGTTACTGTTGCCCAGAGGGCGGCAGAGAATTCTTGTAAATTCTCCACCAAACTGGATAGGTTTTCGCCGCGCTCGAGCGAAAGAAAACGATCGTAACGAAGCATCTTGAAGCAAAAACATAAAAGAATGGCCCAACGCATGTTCGGGAAGAACTTTTCGAACTGTTCTGAATTTTAATGTGGAGGCCACTCGGTGGCGGGCAATTATATGTCCAGCAAACTATCGGGCCCTGTTAAAGGCGGTGAACGATGCGATCAGTGCAGTGTAAGAATTTGGTAAACAAAATCTTCAAATTTACGTAACGCTTTGTATGAAAATCACAAAAATGTTTGAACAATTTTAGGTGAACTATAAAAAACAAGCTTTGAATCAATTTAAAACCATTAACCAACCCTCGGTGTTGGCCGCTGGTGATAATCTCTGCCGTTTCGACAAAACCATTTAACGACGCCCGTTTGCCGGCCCGGAGATATAATTAAAATCACGGCCACTAGTAATGGGCGCGCAGTTGTAAAGTGTAATAATGATTACACACCTTTCTGAAGTGGCTCTTTTTTATCGTCAAAAAGCCGAAACCGAAAAGCTAAAAATTGATAAAAAAAACGGCGAACCAAGAACAAAAGAAAAGGCATTATGTTTTCAGGAGCATAAAAACACACAAGCGACGGGGCACGATAATCATGGCGACGATCGCGCCGAACATTACGATCGCGCCGGGCATTACGTTGCGCAGTTGCACAATCACGCTCGAGGGCGGCCCGGCGCAAAATGTTCACCATTTTGATTTTAATAGCCCCTAATGGACCCGCTGCCCCGGGTTTGTCATCTTCCCGGACAGATCTTGCCGGTCGTCCGGTTATGATACGGTGATAAAAGCGGCGGGATCGATCCATAAATCCTTCAAACGCGGACCCGCGCACCTTCGGAAGCCAAACACGACCAGAGGTCAGCGACCCATGGCGCGGTGGCCGTTAAAAGTTTCTGCACACACCGAAATTGGGCCGAAATTCAATTTGGCCTTTTTGGGGCGAAAACCGCGCGCGAAGAAGCAACCGGGTAAAGTCGTAAAGAAGGGACGTAAGACGGAGCATTAAGAACGGATCCGAAGCTTAAGAATTTGCATAAGCAGACACACCGAGTCCGTGTCAATAATGGGTGCGGCCCGCGATCCAACAACGCGATTGATCCAGTTTCCCGCAGTTGGCCAAAGAAAAAAGAACGAAAATAAACGGAAAACGAATTTGCTTAAGCTGACTGGGGCACGATCGGTGCTGATCAAAACACTCGTTAAGCGGCGGACCCATAAACATCGCCACCGAGCGAGGATGACAAATTGTGGCTCCACATGGTCACGGCTCTACATAAATTAGCGGCCACCCGCGGACAGCGGATTACGGACATCTAAATAGTTGTGCACAGTGTTGCAAGAAGGAAGGAAGAGCAAAAAATCAACCAAAAACATAACAAAAACACAAACACACACATCAGAACTGCAAATTAGAAGTTAGAAGTGGAACGGATAAGAAATTGGAGAGTTTATGGTGATGAACCACCAACGCGATTACAACCGAAAAAGCTCCCAAATCGATCGACGGGAAGATGAGAAGAACGATCGGAGAGATGCGCAAAAATCGAAACCCGAAATAATAGACAGCAAGCAAAAGCGGGTTAATCGTAAGAAAAACCAAAAAGGGGGGAAAGATCGGAGCGGAGAAAACAAAACTCGCAAACAACACGCGGAGTCGCAAACGGAGAAGAGGGAGTCCTGCGTGCCTGCTAATTGATTCAGTCCCGCGCTGGCCGTCGTCGCCTGGGCCGACCAGAGGGACTTGATTTTGCCGAAAACCATCGACGCGGACGTCCCGACCTGCAGGCTGAGCCGGTGAAGTTTATGGCCATCGGTGCCGCTCCCGGCGGCAGCCCGCTGGCGCTTGCTGATGCCGGCCGATGGTTGCTGCTGGCCTCCGGTGGCGGCTCGGGCCCCGGCCACCGAGCGGGCCAGCTTACTGGCGGCGGCCGTCGTCGCCCGGTGATAGGTTGCCGGATTCAGCAGCGACGCTAGACCTGCTGGTGGTGGTGACAGACCAACGCAGGCCAATCCACCGGAAGACGATTCCCGGAAGAATGAACGAGAAACCCGCGGAGATGATGGTGGCGAAGGAATGCGATGCAAACGAATGGCTTTATGTTAGAATATGTTGTCTTTTGATGGTTCGGACGATGATGATGATCGGTTCGATCGGCCACGGCGCGTCACGGGTATTGCGTGAATATGTAATTACGTTACGACCGGGCCACGAGTCCTCCATAATTAAAGGGACTCGGGACACCGGCCGATTGCCGAGCCGAGAACTCCTGAAGGGCTGCCTCTCGGCCGATCACGAAGTCTACGGCCCGATCCGCGCGCGACCAACCCATCCGAACCCCTTCCCGGACTTACCCGACAGTGTGGAGTGGTCGGCCGTGGTGCCGTTGCTGCGCCGGTACCCGAACGGGCTGCGGAGATTCTTCGGGATGAACAGCCGGCGACGGTTCTGTGGTGGCGTCGCGCAACTCCCGGCCGTGACTTCGCTGCGGGTCTTCGTCGCTCCCGCCGTAGGGCCGGAGCCGGAGCCGGGGCCGATACTCGCGTACTGCGGTTCCACCTTTCCCGCGGGACATTTCGGTGGCCGATCCTTCAGCTTGTAGCGCTCCGATGATAGCACTTCGGCGGGGTTCTGTAAGCGGGGCGGGAAAAAGGGGAGATTAATGGGTTGGCGATTCGTCTCCTTCGTGCGGCCACCTAATGGCATTAGGGCGCATCACGATGATGCAAAAAGAAGGGCAAAGAAGCGGGATAATTTCGACGGATGGTTGATTGCGGGCAATAACTTATTGGCCCCCCATTTCCAGTGTACTTTCTTGCATTGTCAAAGGTCGATGGCATCCGCCGGGGGCCGGGGCAATCTTCCCCGGTTGATGCAACAGCTGCCGTCCACTAATGTTCGATAATAAGGAAAATAAATGGTTGCTAATTGTGGAACCACACGTTGCCGCGGATTCGGCTAATGGAGTCGTTTTCATTCAAGGCGAATGAATTAATGGCAAAAGTATATACTCTGGCGCAAAGAAAATGATGGCCAGCTTCAGGAAGAATTCCGTTACAAATGTCATCATCCTGCTATGTCGACTGTCGACATCTCTCAGCCCGCAGTTGACAGTCGACATGAGCGCCTTTTAATAAACATTGACGTTTGAAAATCTTTGCAATTCAACAGGAAAATAATTTCTTCGCCGAACAAAGAAGTACTACCACCGATTTCTCAACCGGGTTTTGGAAGTGCCACCATTGTCGTCCAGAAGCCTGGTACTGACATCGGTCAGGAACTGTAACAAAACCCAATCTTTGGCTGATCGAGCGATCGGGCCCAGTCCGCTGTGGTTTCGTTTGGCTTTGGCTCCTTGGTTGCGGTTTCGGCTGCGCAATTCTTCATTCCCTAAGGCGGACACACACCGAACACTGGGTCAACCACCACGATGTGGTTGGCCGCGGGTATCCAATTATCTAATGATCTTCAACAAACGACCAACCCAACATGCAAGCTGCCGACACCGACAGCCTTCAGAAGGGACTCCATCGTCGGCCGGTGACTCATCGTTTGGCTGAGGTTCGCGCCCCCCCGTTGGTCAGTGTCTAATGACCGATCGGGACCACCGAGTCCGGGAGACCGTGTGTCGCTCGAAGGCGTTTGGCTGTTGGTTTTCGCATCACACTCTACGATCTGGATCCGGATAGTGTCCCGGAATAAAGGTGTAGTCTTGACGAATGTCCAAATAACATCTGAACCTATTTTTAGACAGCCCAAGAGAAAATTGGATGACTCGGGCGAGCCGTCATCGGAAGTACCTTCCCGGAACGTCATGGAGCCACAACCACGCATCATCCCGGTAGTTAATTTGCCTTTCACTCCAGTGGCGGGGGCTCTCTCGAAAAGTGTCGCCAGTTTTGAAGCCAATTTGCACCCGAAAAACCAACAACCTCACCCAAGTGCACCCAATTTGGGCGGTGCCGTTATGATGGCCGCCGCCGGGGACGTGTAAGCGCCTGTAACTGGACCACTCGGCCCAAAATGGCTAAAAGGTTTGTCGGTCTTCTCGTCGACGACTTCCAGAAATTGAAGTCAACTGGCTTGTGGTGGTCCGTTCTGACGCGGGTAGGAGGTTCCGTGGTGGTCACGTAATGACAGCAGCATCTGCTGCCGTTACTCGAGGTGTTGCTTCCGTTTCGCCCTCCGTTGGCGGCCTTTCCACCTGGGGAACTGGGAAGTGTCATAAAAAGTTACATCCAACTCAGCAACTGGCGGGTTGTCCTATACCGGATGGCAATTAAAGTGCCGGGCAACCGACTGCAGCGAAGGACAACGGCCCAATTACAGTAGACCTACCCACCCGGCCCGCAAAAGGGTCTCTCGCACCGGTGTTCACCTACTTTCCAACGGAAACGCGTCCAGTGGCTCGAAATAATTGAGGCTACCGGCTGTGGCTGGAAGCGAACCACATTCGCCAATGGGCAAACCACGGCACCCCAGAAAAGGACGCGTGAGGCGTCCGCAGACACGGCGCGCATCACCATAACAGTGGGAGAGCCCCATAATCACGGCGTGGTTTGGGCCAAAAATCGTATCGGAGAACCGGAACCCGCTCGGCTCAGCTCCCTCGGCTACCGGTTGGGTTGGCTACCAAAAAAGGGACTCCTCCAGGCAGGCAAGCGGTCGATCACCGAGAAAGGCGAAAACAAGGAACCCGGGTTGCCGGACAGATAGTCCGACGACGGAGTGTACACGTCGTCGGGATACCTCGACCGGTCTGTGCCTCTTCATTACCGCCGAGGGCTCACCACATGGGGGCGATGATGATGATGGGCTCTTCTTCAACGATCGCGGATGCGTTGATCGATGATGATGAATCATCATCGGGTCGGAACGCGCAGCCAAAGGGATCTCTCCGCAAGCAACAACGTGCAATCACCTCTGCCTCCGGCAAGCCGTGAGCGCCCGGTTTGTGTTCGGCATTGTGCCCCGTGCGATCAGCAAGAGCAGCAGCCGTCAGGTCTGCCGGGCTGACAGGCCTTCTGACGCGAACGAACCACACTTCGGGCCGCTCGAGATGTCGAAAGTTGGCGGCTGCAATTAAATGATACAGTGGGGGGCTCGATCAGAACTAGGGAGGCCGCTCCATCTGGTGCACTGGGGGGGCCCAGTGGCGATTGCAAAACAACACGCCACAATTTCGCCGGACCGAGCATCATCGATCAGCCTACCGATCAGCGGCTGTTGGCCGATGGTTGCGCAATGGACCATTTATTTTATTCTTCCACACTTCGATGGCTCGATGTCGAGAACTCCGGTTACGGCACCGAACATTGCTGCTGTTAGGCGGATGTTTAGCCGAAATGTAAATTGACACCAGTTTCGACTGGACGATTCGGAGAGCTCACCGAAAGTGAGCTTCATCGAGCGGAATTATTGCCAAAAGTGATTAATGCTTCGCCTCACCTTGAGCGTATACCATCACGTCGTAACATCCGCGATCCGGGTCACGAATTTTCAATAAATCATCAGAGCCGGAGACGAACCAAACGAAAAAAGTGGAACAACATAATGGAAAGCAATGCACTGGGGATATGTGGTTCAGATACTACCGACACCGGCGAATCGGCCGTGGAGCGTGTCACGACGCGCCGTGTGTTGCAGTTTCGTTAGTTGCAGTTCTCTCGCAACGCGATGCAACGATCGCCGTTTGACTAATCGTTCTTCGATAGCCCCAGACGGCAGCCTCTTCATTAATCATAACCGCTGGCGTACATCCGGGGCGCAGTGCGCGGGTAAAATCGGCGCCAGCTGGAGCTTCGAGCGAACCGATCGGTTCGCTAAGACGGCGCCGGCCAGAACCCGAACATGCAGCGCACGTTGCAACTATTAATAAATACAAGCAGCATGAAAACCGGGCCCCTCATTACGTATTCGATGACCACTGGCGAATCAGCATACAAACGACGGGCAGGCTTCGTGACCGAGTGGCCGGCCGGAGTCGATGCGCGGGAGTCGCGAACTGGGCCCGAGTCCGGGTCTGGCACACATAAAATGCGACAGAGTGGTGCACCGTTTTCCATAGCCGGCAATAAACAAGGCACTGAGCGCTGTGGCTACTTTAGAACGTTCGACGATTTTCAACACCTCATCTCGGGCCGCTCACTGGAGGCCACCAGCGCTCAGCTCAGCTCGGTGTGCTGATTGATGTGTAATGGATCATAATTTCCTTGCACCGTGGCACAAAACCACCGTCTTCCCAAACATGGACCACCAGCCGAGGTAATTATGGGACAAACATGTATGTGGCCTCTAATTTGCTGCGGGCTCCGCACTCGCCACCCTGTGCTACTGTTGTGGGGCTGGCTGGGCCGAGGGTCCTCTAACGAGGCCCCGGCAGGCCAAACCGGACTGACACCTTCCTTCGATTGATGCGGTGCGATGCGGCCACGTCGGCGTCGGAGGGCACCAAGCTTGTGACGCACGAATTAACGGCACCGTTTCAATTATGGCCTGTGCATGGCTTGCTCTCTCGGTCGGCGAATCGAATCTCTTCGCAGGGGCCTACCGACGACCTCATTGAAGAGTGTGTTTGGACCTCCCCCCCGGCCGAAAGTCGTGGGACACCACGGGAGGGTTGGAACGAAAGTGAAACTCCCCCCCCGGCCCCGGCCGGGTTGCCTTAATTGGAAGCAAATGAACAAGTTGTGAATGAGCGGAGCTGTGGCCATCGCACGGTGCTGGCCGCACCAGAACCCGGGGGACATGAAACCGGTAATCACGGCGGCCGATCACTGCGCATTGTTTGGGGCTGGTAATTCGCCGGTTCTTTGTCCCATTTTAGGACGGACAAAAACTGATCGGAATGCGTCTCGAAAGCCTCTATTGACATTTGGTCACTTTTGTTAGGGGTGTTGGGCGCATCGGTTTTCGTCCTTCAAATGGCGCCTGGTTTAGATGTGGTTCACTTATCGCCATCAAATAAATGCTATTGTGTAGGCTGCCAAACAAGAACTCGAAGAACTCGGTTACACTATGTTTTTTTTCCGTTGAAAGGAGACATGCTGCTGCTAAAGAAACCAGCGGGTGCCCTTTCTGTGATTGGTGGGATCAGCTGGGACTAATCCATTACAAAGCAGTAAAAAATCGTAAACTTGAATGTATCCCTGCTCATACATTACGATTGACCAACAAATCTACCGGGACAAAAATATATATACCCATCTGGACATAAATATGTCGCCCAATCGCGAATTCCAGACCACACAAACCGCCCGCCCTGTGCCGCGGTGCCTGGCGATCCATTCATCGCATTCCGCAGCTCTGCGTGCCATCACGTGCCGACCGCCTTTAATGCTATCCGCCCGGTGTCCCCCTAACCAGCTGTATGGATCAAAAAGTATGCTCCACCATATGCTTCGGATCGGCGCAAAACACATCGCAGACCTACCTTTCGGCTCGGGCCCGTTCCAAGCCCGTCGATTGACGAGTGACAAATCGCGCCGCTTAGCGGCTCCGCGCATAATGATCGTTTGTACGCAGTCCATCGCGAACCGATGCAAATAATGATCGTGTGTGACGTAAGTGAAGCGGGCGCACAACAAGAGTATTGCGTATGATTGCGGCGCGCATTCGCAATCCGTTGTTCGCAGGGGTCGTATTGCACAATTCGCTCGCCTTCTCGATGCAACGTTCAAAGGACACCAGGAATCGGGGCCTCACGAACTAACTGGAACCCGTGGAGTATCGCGTGGTGATTAATATGAGAGCAAGGGACGACTCGTGTGCAGTTTTGCAATTTTCTCACCCTTTCAATCCCTGTCGTTCGAGAGGATTAGATTTCACTCGACAGACTGTGCCTGTGTTGGATGCGAAAGGGGTCCCATACGGCACTCTACAAATCGGAATCGAGTACCGAGTAATTAATTAGCGGCGGCGATTGAAGCCTATCGGCTCCGAGAAGATGAGGTTCCGAAGCCAGTTGGCATAATAAATCTCGCTCAACCGGACCGGGGGGGGGACGGTTGCGTGCGCCCACAGGTTCGTGACGGTCCGCGGGGTCCACCGCTTGTGAATGTCCTTCTTTTGGTTTCAAATTGAATGATTATGTCGCATGCCCGGCCAACCCTGAACAGAGGGCCTCCAATCCGATATTCTCACGTTTGTCAATGTCGTGCCAGAAATCAATTAAGCACACAGAGCCGGTGCCCTTCTCAGCAGCAGCAGCAGCAGCAGCAGCATGCAATGGCAAACCAGGACTCGGAACCTGCGGAGCCCCTGTTGTGGCCATGGTCAGTAAAAACTGGACCGTTCGCACCGCACGGAGTTAACACGTGGCACATAACGTTTCAATTAACTTTTCCCAATCGTTTGTTTTATTTTATCGCTTTGTTATGGATCGCCAGATCGCCTCACGCACGAACGCACGCACGATCGCTCATATCGCCGAACCAATCCAAGGCCGGAGCCGGGGCCCAACAATCATAAATTTGTCGCGACATTCGCGAATGTTGGAAACGGGGCCGTGTAATATATCAATAAAGTGTATCCCGTGCCTCGTTTATGCTGCCCCCCTCTCGATCGCGGGGACCCGGATCCGCCGCCGTGCCAGAGTGCATTGTCACTCAGAAGTGTCGAACAGCATTTTGTTGACACTTTCGGTCGAGCAAATTGACAATCAGACACACAGGGAGCGTGTGCGCCTTGAACTACAGGACCAACATAAGTTTCGCGGGTTTGTCACGGCCGGCATTGAGATGGACACTCGCGCCGTTGGCGTGTTTCTACGACTT
The DNA here is from genome assembly GCF_943735745.2 of Anopheles bellator. NCBI lineage: Eukaryota > Metazoa > Arthropoda > Insecta > Diptera > Culicidae > Anopheles > Anopheles bellator. The sequence continues at coordinate 26,192,000 of NC_071286.1, forward strand.
GCGCAAGGCCCCCTCCCCTCGCCGGGGTGTAATGCTTCGATCGATCACCGGTACCCGTTGAGTGGCGAGAAAAAGCAACAAGACGTTGATTTTTATGATGGCCACCTCATATCTGTGTCATGCGCCGTGTTCGCCGTGTCATACGCAATTAAAGCGGGGCGACGATGGTGAATTATGCTGATGATGGCGTCAACAAGACAAATTTACCACCAGCCAAAAAGTGCCTCTCTGTCTGAAGTTGAGGCTATGCGATCAATAAAGTGCCGATCCTCTCACAGCCACGCACACGATGCGTTGGTGACGATTATGAATTTGGTTTACGGCCCTCCCCGGGGAATACTTTTGGCTGCTAATGTCAATGCCAACCGTGTCCTCGGGTGCAATCGACACCCCACATCCGCGTGAGGCACTGCGCAGCTGTGGCATAAATTCGGCGTGCACTCGATGGAGAGTGATGCATGCTTTGGTCAATTTCGAAGTTGCGAAACCAATCCGCCAACGGCCAATCCCTGGGCCTTGTGCGTCGATGTTTTAAAACACCGTTTATTGCATAACATTCACAAATTATCACAGCACCTGTCGGGCCCGGCTCGTCAGTGTTTATTACGCTAGCGCTAGTCGGTCGGTCGATCGGTCGGTGACTGTCAAGATCGCCCCGGGTGGAGAAGACGATCAACGCGGACAGGGCGCAGGACAGGGGGAGCGCCGAGGACCTTGTGCCCAATGAGCTCCAAATTGTGGTGGCCCGCAGGGGAACGCAGGGGCGCCGAACCATGTCTAGGTCATGGCGGTCGGTCCTGGCTTACCGACGGTCGTCGCATCGCATCATCTAAGCCTAATCAAGAGCCTCGCGGGGGCCACCGAAACCTCCGTAGGCCTAATTGGACCCACAAACTGAGGCCGTCGGTCGGCACAGGGAATCGTAGCGAAAATTTGACAATTTCGCGACGTTCGCGCACGTCCAATCGATAAATTGGGTTCACGTGCGGTCCAGCCAAACCGGATCCGGACCCCTAGGAGAAGGTTTCGTCTGGTGTGACAACTAGCTATGCTCCACCCGAGGTTCCGAGGGAGCGAAACTCTTTAAATAAAACGTCACTTTCGCGAATGGCCGCGCGCGTAATAAATATATCAATCACACGTGGCCGAGTGATAAATGTCGGACCGCGGGCCGATGAGATGACCTCTGCCTTAATTAGCTCGGCCTCTGCCGATTCGATCCGAGCCGCTGGTCCGATCGCTGCTTTAATAGAATTCGCAAAGGGGTCGGCGCCGGTGAGTTCGGTTCGGCACTGACAGCGGAGCGGAAAATTGTCGTTGTCGAAGGCGCAGCCCTGTCAATCATGCGTTGAACTATGCGTCTTTTGAGCTCCAATTACCCCAACATCCGAGATAGTTGTGCAGCGGGCTAGCCGAAGGGCTGCCGATCTGGTCGCGGTTCCAGGATGAATGTATAATTTTGATCGACTCGGAAACGCTCATTTTAATTGCTCCCGAAGCAAACAAAAGGTTGCGCACAATTGTGGTCCACCGTGGTCAGCTCGTGACCTATGATAATCGAATTCAACGGCTGAGTACCCTAATAGACCCCAGGACAGCCATAAAGTCATATTCTTTCGCTGGACCTTGAAACGTCTCAATCTCTCGAAAGGAGGGACAGGGCCCCAATAAGGGTCAGTACGATGGTGCTTACCTGGTAGATCGAAGAAAAGTGTCCATTCGTTCGCATCTGCGAACGGCTCTGAGGCTGCGGTGATCCCAACGGTGACATCAGGTGGGTGCTGCTGCCGTAGCCCTGTATCTTGCGGCTCAGCGGCTGGTAGATGGCACCATTCGCGGACAGCATATCTGTGGAGAAGCAGAGAAGCAGATTAAAGATTGGTATCGTCACCCCGTGTATCGGATGTTCCGTTTGCGATAGCGATCGATCGGAAGGTTCTTAATTATGCACCGGATCTCGGACATTCGATCGAGACCCACAATTCGAAAGGTAGCGAAATCGAGCAGCTCATAAACCACGGAAAAGCTATCGGCAGACAGCTGCCACCGGCACGGGCAGATGTTTCGGAGTGAAAAAGTCGAGTTCGCGTGCAACGCCGTAAATATGGCAGAAAATGAAGATGTTGCAACCAGAAACGATGCGTTCCCGTTCGGCAACTAATGGCAGAGTGTGCAAAAAAAGAAAATAAATAAATGTCTTTCCAATTCTTCTCGGAAACGCTCGGATGGCGTTGGCTTTGGGTTAGGCGCTGGTGAAACTTTTTGACGCCTGGCCGAACCCTTCCAGTGGCCTGCCGTTCCATTCGGCTTCGATGTGGAGAAAATTGAACCATTTCTTCGCCACGCCGGCAGCGGCATAAATGTCGGTGCGTGCCCGAAATTGCATCCATGCCGCCGGATACTGGCACGTAAGGCATCTCACATCGCCCGACCGAAGCAGAGAGCTTCGATTCGTCTGTTTGTTGTGTGTGGCGTAAAAAAGGGGTCTTAGAAAAGGGATTTCCAAAAACAGAGCCTCACCAACACCGGCGCATGTTTATGCTCAGTTGTGGAGATGACAAAAAAAATCATCAAATTCGGAATGAATAATCAATGGAGTTCGAAGATTCGACAGACCATTCTTTGGCACCCTGTCTGCTTCGTTGTCCCTTAGCTCAAAAAGAACTCAATTGTTGAACCACCCCAGTGGCACCCCAATTAGTAGTAAGGCCTCGGAAGGCGCCTCGGGGAACCAACAAGCGGACCACAATCTGCAGAAAACTGAGCCGCTCGGGCTCGGGGTGAACTCCGATCAGTAAATCGAACAAAAAACCAAAGCAAACCACAAAACCTTTCACCTTATAAGGTATCGCCGTGAAGCCACCAGCCACCATAATAACAGCATAATTCAGATCGGGCTCACATACATGCGCACGCCAGCCCGCCGGCCAACACGTGTCAGCCGATTGCCCACAATAAGCATTAGCGAGCGGCGAACGGCAAATCGTGCCCACTAACGCGCGCTCATCGCCGGTAGCCGCCCGGTGGCGGCCGAAAGCATAATGCAAAGTCAGCTCCGGTTCCACTTGCTCGGACCTCCGTCCGCGGCCTTAGCGTGGCACTAATTTGCGAACGCCGCGGTATGTCGGGACGCTCGGAGCATACACTTTATGCAACATTCTAGCACAAATCTAGGCTGGCCACGGCCACGGCAGCGGCGCTGTGGTTCTCGAGTCGCTCCCTAAAGGGTCGCAGGGGAAGCGTTTACATTCACAGCACATTCGCGGAGGACCGCCCCACGGAGCTCGTTACCGTGGAGTATCCGAGAATTAATAGACCGCACGATGAATGCTTATGATTCGCTCGCGGAAAATGCTGCCACATTTCTGTGCAGATTAATTACACCGTGACTGCGGGCCGGAGTTTGCTGATGACATGTTCCGCAACGCACCGGAGCACGGCGTGCCAAGAATTTAGCCACCATCTCCGGGGGTGAACCTCCGTTGCCCAAATGGGTTAGCGTTGAGTTGAAGTGAAGCTGAACCTCCTTAAAAGTCCCTGCTTTTGAACGAGCCCTATTGACCGCGCGAGTCGAGTTTACGATCGCCAATTTCTGTCAAAAGCCCTTAGCCACCGAAACCCAGCCCCATTAACGGGGCCACGCAAGGCACGGTCCGGTTAAAATTTACACCACACTTCTGCGTGGCCGAGCGAAATGGAATAACGTTGAAAATATTTAAATGAGAACACCCAGCCGGCCCAAGCGGCGCTCCTGCGGGGCGAACTCAGGCATCTGCTCCCCCTCCGATCGAGTACCCCTTCGAGAGCGTTCGCCCGACAGCTCTTAAGGATTCCATTACCGCGTACGGCCCCCGTACAGCACACGCACGCCAGTGTAAACTGGCCTCATCTGTCTCACGCAGCCGCCGCCGCAAATGGAACCACAACGCTCCACCAACGAGCTAGCCGAGGCGAACCCCGAACGCCGCGAGAAACGTTAAACTGTAACTGTTTTTCGTTTAATGGCCCGTGAAAAGCCCTACCCTGTCTCTCGGCGGCGGCGTAAGAAAGATGTTAAATCAAGCGCAACGAAATGGCAACCGAAATGCGTCAACAAAATAAATATCATCGAAAAAGCGATCCTCTCGGAGCCCGAGCCCGAACGCCAAGGCACGACGTCGTGTAGCTTACCATCCAATAAATAAATCTTTGGAAATCGCTTTTCACGACCGACCGAGCGACAGCGCGATTGCCTTCGTTCTCGAAATGTCACAGCCCGTGGCCCACAGGCCGTGAAAGCCGAGACGGGGGGGCACGGCCAGGGATCAGCCCGCCGGAACGAAACCGGAACGAATCGGAACGAATTTTACATGTCGTTGCGGTATCAAACGAACGGGTACTGAGAACGCGACCCGACCAACGACCAACCCATTTGCCCCACAGCGGACGTCTACAAACCGAGCTGATTGATAAGCGGCAGTGTCCTGGATGGTTCACCAACCTGCAAGCTCTGTAGGCTTCGGAATTAAAATAACAAAACTGAGTGACCCATTCCGGGGGCCCGAAGCTCCCGACACGAAAGGAACGACCCTGGGGAGTGGCGAATATAAATCAACGTCACTTTCGTTTACTACATTTTGCCGTTGTTTTCTCAATGCTCTCAGGACGGTCGCCGGGTCCGGTGATCTACTACTCCGGGCCGGCCCAGAACACAAACAGTGCGCACAGAAAATAATCACTTCACTCGTACGGGTCGCTGAAGGCTACCACTGCCTTCGGGTGGCCTCGGATCGGACTGCGGCCTGGATAAGGATAAGTCAAGAATCGAGGAATGTATAAGCCGAGGCACCAGGGCTGGAATTCGACCGTGCCGGACGCGAGCGCGACAGCATCTCCATCGTAAATAAGGTGTCCCCACCAGACCGGGGTCCTGCGGCTGCTGCTGCTGCCGGTCTTACACACGTGAGCATCGGATTAATAAATTTCGCCAAATCTCACAATTTACGGGCTGACAAGTGACCAAACTGGACGAGCGATGCCGCTGTCACAGCGACTTCGGGGTTCGTCGCTTGCAACGAACTCTTTCGTTCGAACACCGTCCATCGGGGCCACTTAACGGTCGGTGACGAATGTTTGGGATCGAATTAAAAGCACACAAAACCCGGGCGAATGAGAGTATCAGACAACGCCACCGGAAATTTGATTAACGAACGAAAGAGCGGCCGATGAAAAACGACCCAATATATCCCCGTGATCGGGTGGGCCGAAAAAATCTGCAAATTTATCCCCATCATAAATTGCGCTCTTCTCACAATCAACTTTTTTTTTTCGACGATTGTAAATAACGCCCAATCTTTGGGGCAACGCTCTGGACCCCACACAGATGCGGTATTGGGTGCACGTCGTGGGACCATTTTGTGATTATCTTATCGCGGGCTGTGTAGTGCATGATTTTTTTAACATTCAGCCTTAGGCAGATGATCGCTCGTTGGAAGGCACACAAATGGAACACATTGTTCCGCCGCCATTTTGTGTGCCCAACATCCCCAAAAAACATCCTATTAATGGTGCCTTAAAAAGAAAACGTCAGTTTAATTTATTTACCCACAACTCGTTGGCAGCAAATGTCGAAGCATCGTTAGCGTCCGGCCATCGGCCATCAAATCGTCTGCTTCTCCCGGGGGGGCAAAACAAAAACTTCTCCAAATGCTCCTTCAAACGGCGAATAAACAAAAAACAAACAAACACCGACCTTGCCGCAGACGCTGCCAATTGCTTATGTTGCACGGCAAAAGCGGCGTACTTGGGGGTCGACTTTATTTCCACTCCCGAGACCTCCGAGGCTCATTACGGCGGGCGGAAGGGGGCTCGCAAAAAAAGGATCCTCAACACTCACCGGCTACCGTTTTTCGCCGACCGGGCGGCCCACCCAACGAACCCGGTGGACGTCACACGCCGCGCTCACGTTGGTTGCTTTTAACGGCAGGCAAATTAAAACTTTATACGTATATGATCGTAAAATCCCC